>NC_085140.1:12717968-12753460 GCF_024139115.2 Armigeres subalbatus | reverse complement strand
CAATCCATTAATAGTTTAAATAGGGTAGACTCTGTACGCAATACATAACACAAAACATTCCTTATTATTAATAATCTTCTTAACATCTGAAGGTCTTGAAAAATGAATTTCTGTCTGTCTGAACCTTATAGACTCCGAAACTACTTAACGATCGGCGTGAATTTCTTCAAAGGTTTTTGGAAAGGAAGGTTCTAAGATGTTCGAGACCCCTCCCTCCTTTGGAAAGAGTCCACATACAAATGGAATAGAAATTTCTGCATAACTTGAGAACTAATCAGAGAATAAATCAATTCTAGGCAAAACGAAGTTTGTCGTAAACTGATAAAAAACTCTTCCGTGTGCATCTTGATCTTTCAGTACAGTCAAATTAAGCCGAGACTTTTATCTATCCACTTTGGCTGAGCTCTTAAACGCTAGAGGATTATTTTTCGATGGACTAATGATGATTCATTATTTGAAGAAAATATAAATATCAACTAATCACTCAATGTGTTTTGAAATTCTGATATGGATTCTCAATAACGAGTGCTCATCTAGAAAGTCACATGCCTTTAGTCATCTGAAGGTCTTGTCTATAATTTGGATAGGTATCTGCAAAGCTCTATATTACTAAAATCTAAACTCAAGTTCCTGTATTGCATAGCCTACATTTTTCGATTCAAAGCTTCTTCAAACTAAAATAATGTCCACTCAACGAAGTTACATGATAGACTCTCGTAAAGTGGATCCTGTCGGCTACCAGACTTTAAGTCGCTGTTTTACAGTAATGGCTCCAATTTTAAAGCTTTTTATTCCTCACTTAACTATCACATTTCGATAAACAACCTGCCATTCAGCGGTCAGGTGAAATCAATTCCTACGATAAGGAATGGCGTTATCCTTCTTCTCGGCTTTGTCACGCCCCCATGCACAGTGGCACGGCAGGTCAACTCAATCCGAGCAGTCTCCGGAAGGTGAAACCGTCAATCATGCTCGATCGAAAATAATAATGCATCATCGTGCTCCTTTACGGTTGATGGGTTGGTACCTCTTCTGCCTTGTCCCAGCAGGCTACTGACATATCGCTCGAAACTGGTTCGAAATCGTATTCAAAGCCATGAGACTGGTTCTGGGGACGAATTCCACTCCATTACCTGAGATACGAAATTAATGTCGACCAGCACTGACAAAAGCACACAACGCCAATGATTAGAATCACGGACACTTTGGTGGTCGACAGCGGAGCATTTTGATGACAACATCAATAAAAGTCACCAATGTGCTTACACGGGTCCTTCCTTCGTTCATCTGAAAGTGGCAGAGCAACGGCTGTGTATAGATCTGCTGAAGCTGCAGCATGATGCTTGTACCAAGAAGAAGCACCCCGGGTCCATCGCCACATGCATCTGTCAAATCGTGGAAGTGCAAATTCTCTCTATCCTTCAAGCGTGGAGACGAAAACGATGTCTTTGCGGGAGAAGGACGCGTGTTGGAACTTGTGGCGAATCTCAACGGTCTGGTAATAATAAAATTGGAAGAGCAGTGGTTCGGACCATCAGGAAGGCCTGACGCTTACGGAAGTCAAGGCTACGGAAATGATAAATTACAATGTTGGCCCACCTAATGTATGCATGTCCTCAAGCTGTCAAAACTAATTTGCACTGGACAGGCTCGGTCTGCTTCGTATCCACTATCTAACACCTCAATACTAACTTCGCGGAAGGCAGCGCCGATTGGCGTTGCGGATTTTGATGATTGACAGGCAGGTTCGTGTTCTGTTGGTCGGATTCTGAACGGTGAGGTGTGTTCCAGAGCAACTATGCTGTGATTCGTGTGAACCAAGGTAGTGATTGGTTCATTATGAGGGCGTGTGGTTAATTGATGACATGAAACTAACAGGGACGTCGGTTCGATTCCAGGTTGCACATGTAAGGCTTAGGTGAATGGATAGCGGTTTCTATGCTAATAGAGTAATGTTTGATCGACAGTTTTTTTGAAAATTTTCATTCTTATTATATTTTCTAGTCGGAAATTGAAATGCACGGTCATATGAGGTATCATCTAAAATGAGCATCAGCATTTGAAACCAGATTTATTTGATATAATTCTGGGGATCAAAAGTGAACAGATAACAAGGATAAAAAGTCGTGTTCTCAGAATTCAACTGAATCAGAATGGTTTAATTGAGTAGAAAGCGCTTTTTTTTTTCAATTAATGGATTTTAGTTCATAGGCGTGAACTGTAATGCAGCTTCGATATATACACAACTATCAGTGCAATCTTGGTTTGTTTGAGATTTTAGTCCTCTGTATTAGAAATGTGACTTACGAGTAAACGCGATACGCCTTTTATTATTCTTGAACAAAATGGCTGTAGTTTGATAAAATACGGCTGGCTATACGGGAAAAAATGGCGTGTGACCTTCTGAGACTCTTGAAAATCGTGACGAGTTATGAGCGGATTTAACTATTGTGATGTATCTGTGTATTGGCTGCCACAGCAATGCGTAACTTCTAATTTTGCAAAGATTTGCACCCCTGAGCTCCCGCAAAAGTTTGGAATCTTCTTCAGTATCGAACTGAGACTGGTAATGTTCTCCAAATTCTTTGGATCGATGAGTCAAGCTGTCTTAAGAACGGGATTGATTGTTTGTTTCACCAGCTCCACATAGAAATTACATGCGAGAGAATAGAAAGTTACCTTCAGCGGTTAATCATGAGGTCCTGCCAGATTATCTGCCGCTAGCCCTACGTAGGTCTTCATTTTCTCGTGAAGATGTTGTTCAAAGTTTTGAAAGCCATTTGTCTATGATATTTTTTAAGAAATTCATCTTTCTAGATGTTGGAAAGGATAATCAGATAAAGCGATTCAATTTCACTGTACATGTTCGTATACTCAGGGCTTTCCGATTGGAAAATACGATTGATTTTATTAACAAGCAGTAGGTCATCCCGAGTAGAAAAAAATAGCTGAATAATATCAAATAGTAAAATGAGATATGAACATGATTGATATAGAAGATAAAAGATCAAACGACAATATCAATATTTTGCATGAAAATATCACGAGGAGATCAATTCTCGCTTAACTTTTCAAAAGGACCTAAGTAACATTTTTTTCATGATTTAATTTGAATAGCGCAATCAACACAAAAACATGAATGCTTTTGATTGCAGTACTCAAATTAATTCATGAAAAAAATGTTACTTAGGACCTTTTGAAAAGTTAAGCGAGAATTTATGCTATTTATAATAAGAGATCAGTATCATGTGCCATTAGTTTGTTCTTATCCATAGCATATCTTGATATTTAAATGATATTTCGGTGCAAATTTTTGATATTGTTGCCTGTTCTTTTATCTCTTATATCAATCAAGTCTATATCATGTTTTTTTATTCTGTTCATGACTTCTACCAGGGATGGAATCGTAGAGGTGACGACGGTGGCGCTGGGCAGTTCAATAATTGTCACAGTTCGAATAGAACGTAAAGTACATGATAAGCTTTGAAAAACGATCAACATTCCGTTTGACTACTGAGTCAAGCGATAGCCATCTGGTAGCTGACGGATTTTACTCTGAGATGAGACCTGCAAAGACGCTGATTCTTTTCTCTTGTTTTGACACTTGTTCTTCTTTTCATCACAGTTGACCATCGAGTTTCAACTGTTTACTTGACTGTTTCACCTAAGCCCCAGGTGAACCCTTCTGAGCACAATAAAAGTGTATCCAATTCACGAAATAGTTAATTCATTTTCATAAGGATATTTTTATACCGGGAACAAAACACAGGTTTATTACTGATTATTAACAAGCTAAACGGAAGGTTTGGAATAGAGGCCTGAATAAGAGAAACGCGGATAGGTATGTGCCGCCAATCGAACCGTCAAAAAACAGCAGCCAATCGAGCGGGAGACCTGTCAAGCAGCCAAAATGTTGGCTCAAATAATGAAAACGGCTAAATTTGTTTTTATGCCATTTTTAAATAAACAAATTGGAATGCATTTTACATTAGTTTGCAATAATATATGCAAGTCATTTATAGATTCTGAAATGAAATTGCATTGTTTATTGGATTCTATTGTCATATGATGTGGACACATTAAATAGCGGATTGTGAGATTTTATCTACATAAACCATTTCTTCCTTTTCATGTGTTGTTCTTTGATGAAGAAGATTGAATGCAGTGTTGGCAGATTCATATTTTCTATCCGCGTTTCTCTTATTCAGGCCTCTAGTTTGGAATACTCGTTAAAGTAAAAAAGTCTTGGTAAAACAAAAATGATGTGTAATATTTTATTTGGGATACCAATACTTTCACTCAAAAACCTGCTGGTTGCACCTGACAGTTCGTGACAGCAGTTGGCTGGCAGCAGATGAAGTTACATTTTTTTCCTCTTTGCAGGTCTCGTCTCAGATTTTACTGAGTGAAAACTGCCTTATCGGTCATGATATCGGATTAAAGTATCGGCCAAAAATGAGAAAAAAAAACAGAACACTAAATTTCAAAATGCACAAAAATCTTGAAAAATCTTATTTCTTCAAAAAAATCTTTAATCTTTATATAAAGATATCTTTATCAAAAAATATTAAAAAATCTTTATAAATAAGATAAATCTTTATATGTGGCAACACTGCCTATTGAGCATTTTATCCTAATTGCCTACATTATGGATAAAAATCCGGTACGCTACAAACGACGGATTCTTATCCATAATGTAGGCAATTAACTTTGTTCTAGTCTAGCTATGTATATTGAACGCGGTTCAAGTTATACTGAAGGAGGTTACCTCCGAATTGTTCCCCAATATGTGAGTACAAAAACAAATGCAGGCAATTTCGGTTATTATTTTTAATAGAAATTTAACTGGTCAAAGATTCATCGAATTATCTAATTATTACACATGTGGCTTTAAATAACAACCATTGTTATAATTGAGTTTTTCTCAGCTCTGACAGACACATTATCCATTGCAAATAAAAATCTGGTAGCGACACATGCTTCGATCGCATGTTTCTTGTAAATACACACAGTTCACTGTTTCGTACGAAATCCGGCGTATCACCAATATCTAGAATAATTGTAAATTTCCTAGCTCTGGAAACTGCCATGCTAGCTGTTTGAAGAAATATTCATTCGTCAGGAAACTAGAAGTCATCTCGTAGATTCCACACCAACGAGTTGACCGGAAAATACTATATTTGCTGTCTCGAAAACTTAGCTTGTATTTGACCTGCTTGCACTTCTTAGCAATATCGGTAACAACTTTCACTGAAGCGTTTGAATCGTTAACTATTATGTCTTACTGTCATATATAGGTAGGCAGCAACACACACGAATGGTTTGATTGCTGAACTTGAACTCAGTCTGTATATTCAATACCCTGGGTTAATATAGGGGTTACAAACTTGTGTTCCCTTCGAATAGTGAATATTCACTTTGTATTGGTACATACAATGCCATTCGATTAATGATTCACTCTTCTGATAAATCCAGAGATCAAACCTTGGGTTTGATAAAAACACTCTCAATGTAATTCACTGTGCTGTACGGACAAGATTTGAATTTTTCTGGAGCTCAGAACCCGATGCTGCTGTGACTTAATGAGAGTATGTTTCCAATCTTTCCATGTCATCGACGTCATTCAAATCAGTGATTAATTCAACTGCTGTACTGCAGCGAGCATATTAGCACCATCGTCGCATGTTACTGAGAATATTTGGTCAACTCCTATTCCATGGCATTTAGAAACTTAAATTTGAGTTTTCAGAAATCGTGCTGTCTGACGCTCTTGAACCTCAAGAATTTCTAAAACAGAAAGTTTTTCAAAGAAAATAATATTAAGCTCTTTCAGTGGAATGTCTTCACCTGTCAGAGGACGAGTTAGCACATGTTTCATTCCACTACGTTTTAATCGTTATAGATACATATTTCGACTTAAACTGTAAAGCCATCTTAAGTGTTGCCTACTCGCCTCGACTTGCTGTACTAAAGACTGCCTTACAGTTGGGGTTAAAATACGTATCTGTAAAGATTACAACGTGGTGGAATTCAATGGACTAGTACACCCAGGTTTTTTTTACACGGTTTGGTTTTAGTTGTTAAAGACCTTCAGCGTCAATGAAACAATGAGTTAACCCCACGAAAAATTCACAAAAATCGAAAATTCAGGGGTATTTAAAAACTGCTTGAAAATTCAGGTTAACCGAGAAATTAATGAATTCCAACCGTGTAAAAAAAAACCTGGGTGTACTACTAACTCGTCTTATGATAGGTTAAGCTTTTCAAGTTGTTTGTACACTAGTATATTGTTCCATGCTCACACAAAATTTGGATAACTACCATGTCAATAAAATATAAACAAATTTGTCGTCGCTCGGTTCGGATGTACATTGAAATCCGCGCGTTTCAATTTTAATTTAATTTATTTTGCATAAAGTAAAAGTTTCTTTTAGTTAGTGCCAAGAGTTGTGACATTTGCTCACTCGATTCATGCGATGACGCGGTAATGTGGACCTTTATTGGGTGTACGCGCGCCTTTCATGCGTAGGATTATCGGTGCAGCGTTGCTCCTTAAGGAAAAGGGATAGAAAAAATGATCCTAATTCCTATGTGATGCCTTGCTGCAACTCGTGCCAGGCGGGGGTTGTGTTTTTGTAGTAGGGGAAGGAAGTATGTATAAAATATGCCGGTTGGGTAAAATGAGCCACCCCCTATTCTTAATTTATAACCCAAATTTTGTCTCAAAATCGTAAGCAGCTGAAGCCGAAAACATTTGTGATCCGTTAAACGAAAAAGCTCAGTCAAAAATTTATAAAATAAAATATTATTTTGGCTCATTCCAACGCAATTTCGACGTTTACGTCCGCAATGCTTTTTCTTTAGATACCTTAAATGTTTTCTCCTTACTACCATCAGTCTGAGACACTGACTACCTTGAAGGATAAAGTTGAAACTAATCTTGCGCAGAAGAGTTTGAATATATATATGTGTGAAAAATATTGGAATATTTTGATTATTATTATAGCAATTGGAAACTCGGTTCGTGGAACCGCAAATCTCTCAACTTCATCGGGAGTGCACGCATACTCGCCGATGTGCTCAAGAACCGTGGAATTGGCATCGTAGCGCTGCAGGAGGTTTGTTGGAAGGGATCAATGGTGTGATCGTTTAGAGGTAAACATACCATCTACCAGAGCTGCGATAACACACATGAACTAAGAACAGCTTTCATAGTGATGGGCGACATGCAAAGGCGCCGAATCGGATGGTGGCTGATCAATGAAAGAATGTGCAGGTTGAGGATCAAAGGTCGGTTCTTCAACTTCAGCATAATCAACGTCCAGAGCCCACACTCCGAAAACACTGAAGATGATAAGGACGCATTCTACGCGCAGCTGGAACGTGAGTAAGACAGCTGCCCACGCCATGACGTCAAAATCATCATAGGAGATTTGAACGCTCAGGTTGGCCAAGAGGAGGAGTTTAGACCGACTATTGGAAAGTTCAGCGCTCACCGGCTGACGAACGAAAACGCCTACGACTAATTGATTTCGCCGCCTCCAAGAATATGGCCATTCGCAGCACCTACTTCCAACACAGCCTACCGTATCGGTACACCTGGAGATCACCACTGCAGACAGCATCACAAATTGACCACGTTCTGATTGATGGACGGCACTTCTCCGACATTATCGACGTCAGGACATATCGTGGCGCTAACATCGACTCTGACCACTACCTGGTGATGGTTAAACTGCCCGCAAAATTATCCGTCATCGACAATGTTCGGTACCGACGACCGCCGCGGTACGGCCTAAAGCGACTGAAGCAACCTAATGACGCCACTGCATACGCGCAGCATCTCGAGCCAGCGTTGCCGGAAGAGGGGGAGCTCGATGGGGCCTGCTGAGGACTGCTGGAATACAGTCAAAGCAGCCATTAACGACGCAGCGGAGAACAACGTCGGGTATATGGGACGAAGTCGACGGAACGATTGGTTCGACGAAGAGCGCAGACAGATTCTGGAGGAGAAGGACGCAGCGCGGGCTACAGCAAGGTACCCGGCAGAACGTGGAACGTTATAGACGGAAGCGGAGACAGCAGACCCGACTTTTTCAGGAGAAGAAACGCCGCCTGGAAGAAGCGGAGTGCGAGAAGATGGAACAGCTGTGCCGTACTCAAGAAACACGCAAGTTCTATCAGAAGCTTAACGCATCCTGCAAAGTCTTCGTGCCGCGAGCCAAAATGTGTCGGGATAAGGATGGGAGCATCTTGACGGAGGAACGTATGTTTTTCGAAAGATGGAAGCAGCACTACGAGGAACATTTGAATGGCGCTGAGAGTACAGGCAGTGAAAGTCAAGGCAGCGGAGGAGATGACTACGTCAGTTCAGCGGACGATGGACGCCAACCAGCCCTCACCTTGAGGGAAATTATGGATGCCACTCAACAGCTAAAGACCAATAAAGCAGCTAGTAAGATTAATTGTTGCTTTCGACTGTGATTGATTATTGATGAAGGTATTTTACGGCTCTTTTAGTCTTTATGATAAGCTAAAACGGGTTTTGCGTCAACTATCCAACGTTTCAGTGTTTATTACACCTTCTTCAGGGATTTAGTAAAAGAAAACGCAGCCTCTAAATCCCTGAAGAAGGTGTAATAAACACCGGAACGTTGGATAGTTGACGCAAAACACGTTTTAGCTTATCATAAAGATTGAAAGAGCCTAAAAATACGGTCGGCAGCTAGTAAGGATGGTATCGGAGCTGAGCTCATCAAGATGGTCAGAATCTGGGAAACTGAACAGCTACCGGAGGAGTGGAAGGAAGGGGTTATATAACCCATCTACAAGAAAGGCGACAAGCTGGAGTGTGAGAACTTTCGAGCGATCATCATCCTTAATGCCGCCTACAAAGTGATATCCCAGATCATCTTCCGACGTCTGTCATCATTAGTGAATGAGTTCGTGAGACGTTATCAAGCCGGCTTCGTTGACGGCCGCTCGACAACGGACCAGATCTTTACTGTACTTTACTGTAAAAATGCCGTGAATACCAGGTCCCAACGCACCATCTGTTCATTGATTTCAAGGCGGCATACGACAGTATAGACCGCGTAGAACTATGGAAAATTATGAACGAGAACAGCTTCCCTGGGAGCTTGCCGGACTGATCAAAGCAACGGTGGATGGTGTTCAAAACTGTAGCCTGGCAAGATCTCAGGCGAACACTCCAGTTCGTTCGAATCGCGCCGGGGACTAAGACAAGGTGATGGACTTTCGTTGCCTGTTGTTCAACATTGCGCTAGAAAGGTCATGCGGAGAGCCGGGTGTAACAGCCGGGGAACGATTTTCAACAGATCCAGTCAATTTATTTGCTTCGCGGATGACATGGACATTGTCGGCCGAACATTTGCAAAGGTGGCAGAACTGTACACCCGCCTGAAACGTGAAGCAACAAAAGTTGGACTGATGGTGAATGCGTCAAAGACAAAGTACATGCTTGTGGGCGGAACCGAGCGCGACAGGGCCCGCCTGGGAAGCAGAGTTACGATGGGCAGGGGATACCTTCGAGGTGGTCGAGAATTCGTCTACCTCGGATCCTTGCTAACGGCTGACAACAACGTTAGTCGTGAAATACGAAGGCGCATCATCTGTGGAAGTCGGGCCTACTACGGGTTCCAGAAGAAACTGCGGTCGAAAAGATTCGCCACCGCACCAAATGTGTCATGTACAAGACGTTAATAAGACCGGTAGTCCTCTACGGACATGAATCATGGACAATGCTCGAGGAGGACTTGCAAGCACTCAGGTATTCGAGAGACGGGTGCTTAGGACCATCTTTGGCGGTGTACAAAGAAGACGGTGTGTGGCGGCGAAGAATGAACCATGAGCTCGCCCAGCTCTACGGAGAACACGGGCGCCGGGAGGTGGCAGAGGGCGGAAGGGGGCGGTGGGCGGGGCATGTTGCAAGAATGCCGGACAGCAACCCTGCAAAGATGGTGTTCGCTTCCGATCCGGCAGGTACGAGACGACGTGGAGCGCAGCGAGCGAGATGGGCAGACCAGGTGCAGAACGACTTGGCGAGCGTGGGGCGTATTCGAGGATGGAGAGATGCGGCCTCGAACCGTGTATTGTGGCGTCAAATTGTTGATTCAGTGTTATCTGTATAGATGTAGACTAAATAAATGAAAAAAAAAAAAAAAATGAATGTGTCGGTCGAAAGGTCATCGAAAAGATGTCCGCAATGGAAAAAAGTTACCCAGCAAAAACAACACACTGTACGGAAGGAAGAAACGAAACGGCAAGATGGACAACGGCAATCATACTCCGGCGTCGTTATTGGATTCGAGGTATCAGCATGCGGGAAAGCATCGGTGAAAGCAACGGAGAGAGGCGTAACTGAAGCTCCTGAGGAGGATATAGTTGAACACGACACCTATTTAATGGTGAAACGCAAGAAGCAGGCGGAGAAAATGAGCTTCAAAAACAATACGGATCGGGTCTGGTTTGTAAAAAAGGGATAAACTGCGAGAGGAAGAGAAGGAAAAACAACAAAAGCAGTAGACGAGTCAGCGACCGGAACATTTAGCATTTAGAAGACATCCCGCAGAAATACTTCTGACACATTCTCAGATTATTGTATGTAAATTGTTTCAAATGCTTTCGACTTCGTAGAGTTTTTATTAAACAATTGAGCCAGTTAAATAAACGAAATGGTATAAAAATCATCATATACTAGCGCCGACAAGCGGATAAATTCCAAACTAAACTTATCTCTATCAGGATAGCGATATTGTAGAAGATTCCAGTTTTCTAAATCTAACAAATTTTCAATTTTGCCAAACATGGCGGTAAAAACTTTAAACATCACTCCATGTCATCGGATTCCCGGAGGTTGCTTTAGTAAACTATTTCGGCTCACCCATTTATTGCCAAAAATGACCGGAAATCAGGGTAAGTGATTTGAGGAAAACACGTTGGTTTCATGTCCATATTTGACTTAGGTACAAAATGGCAGCAGAAAATTCACATATGTTGTAAAAAATACAACAGCGCGTGCTCGAGTGTAATAAGACCATTTGCAGTGGCTAGATCAAGATGACGAGTCCTGAACTGCCGGATAAAATTATCCACGTCGATTTTCTCTTCGTTATACTGACCAGTGACAGCCACTTTTTCTGTTTGAGAAATGTACTGCCGCTAACCGCAAGTCTAGCACATCTGTATCTTCTTCTTCTTATTGGCATTACATCCACCCACTGGGACATTGCCGCTTCGCAGCGTAGTGTTCATTTAGATCTTCAACAGATGTTAGCTGCGAGATTTCTAAACCAAGGTACAATTTTTGCATTCGTATATCATGAGGCTAACACGATACTTTAATGCCCAGAAAATCGAGACAATTTCCAATTCGAAAACTGCCTAGACCGGCACCGAGAATCGAACCCAACCACCCACAGCATGGTTTTGCTTTGTAGCCGCCCGTCCTACCGCTTTTACGTGCGTTTAACATGCGTTTTGTTTGCTGCTACGGATGTTACCTACTGTAGAAAAGAAGTAACTGTTGCCTCGCTAACTGCGCACGCCGGACACCTCCTAATACCGGAACACTTCTTAAAACAATACAATAGAACAAAAGGAAGCTATTAAAAAGTCCTTTGCCTTTATGGCCCCCACAAATCTTGTGTACTAAAACCAACGTTTTTTGTACATTTTAGGGCCCCTACAGACTGTTGGCCCCGGGGCCCCCTTCCGGCTTAAGCCAGCCCTGTGAGCGATTCAGAACCGCGCGCGTGCCGAACGGGTATAGCCATTTTTAAAGCTGCTTTGTGAAATTAATTTATTTGTTTCTCTTGGTATCAGAAAACCACAGAAATAAGCAGAAAAGAAAATTGAAGATTGTCAAGAGTAGGATGTACCAAATTTAACTGGAGCGTCAAATCAGCTCTACTAGCACACATTAGGTAGGCACCCCATGACAGCCGCGAGCAAACTGTTTTATTGACAGTTCATACAAAAAAACCGAAGAATCTCTTCGAGTAATGCCGGCTGTCTTCATGACGACGAATAAGCATCAAAGAACACAAGACAACATTTACAATGAACAGCCCATTCGACTCACTACATCCACGGCGCTACAATGTCGAACTGTGATGAGTTTGGCAACAGCATCCATCGTGCATTCGTGCATGTACGCTAACTTTCACCTATTCAGTGACTGAGTAAAATTGTATTGCTCTCTCTTTCTATCCCACGGAAATTTTACTCAATTTCCGTCAAATGGAGGACAATTCAAAACTATGAGTAATCCTGCTTTTGACTGCTTTCCGTGGGAAGAAAAGAGATGGCAATACAATTTTGAAAGTTAGAGTGTGTCGTCTAGAGATGGGCAAAACAGCTCATTGTAGTGAGCGGATCTGATCCGTTCAGCTCATTGAAAAGAGTCAGCTCCTTGGATCAGCTCTTCAGTTCTTTAATGCTACATATATTAAAACATAATTGTTAATATTATTATTTTAATTTTAATTATTGTTCAAAATTTGAAAAATATATGTCATTCATTTATTTATTCATTCATTCATCATTCATCTATTTACCTCACTTTGAAATTTTTAAAATGTTAAGCTATAGTGAGGTAATAATTTCTATTGAAAAACCGACAATTTTAAATTAATAACATTCAGAGTTCATTTAGAATCATCACATTTATGTCTATACAAAAACTAAATCAACATTATTTTCTATTCATAATTCTAAGTTACATTTTGTTGATAACGTTTCTCAAATCGTTAATTTGAATAATTCAGTCCTAGTCTATGATATGAACCATATCACGTGTCATAAGTTTTCTCTTCATACTGGGTGCAGTAAATCAATGCCTTGTTTGCGCGCGCTTCTAACCATGCGTAGTTGACATTTTCATACAAGCGAGCCCATTCATCTATATTGGTTCCCGAAATGCGAGAGAACTAAAAACAAGAGAGTAAAAAAATACAGAGCACGGTGCTACAAACAAACCGAGTGCACATGTAGCAGTATGCTGGCGGGAAAACCCGTCGCAAGCAAAAGATCCGCTCCGTGCAAGACACAGCTCCCAGTTCGGTTCGTTTGAGCCACATGGTTCGCTCGCGACTGATCCGAATCGAGATCCGTGTCGCACTGATCTGAGCTGGTGATGCAGCTCTCGCTTCCATGTCACAGCAATTTCGAGCTGGACGACGACATGAGCGGAACTTAGAGTTGTTCGGATCTTCGGATCTTTTGCTTGGTACGGTTCGTTCGCTACCACACTACTAGGTATCTTTTGTGTGTCCGTTCGTAGCGTAGAGTATGTGGGTATGGAATAGACGGCAAGCTGGGCAAGCTAGATTATTTTGTGTGCTTGTGTGTTTCTTATTCCTCTCTGCAGCAGAAATGATTTCTGTTGCTTGGCTAGATGGTGCTGTCGCTTGGCTAGATGGTGCTTGAGGTGCAAATAATAAACGATCAGCACGTGCGCGGTACTGGACTGGAATGCTCATACAAGCTCGCTTGTGTTGTGTACCGCGAGCGTGGTATTTTCGTTTGTGTTGTACAAAATACAAAAGCGCGCGTTCTGGAGTGCGTACGCTCGAGAGAGTTTCTCTAGGCGCGTGTTTGACAATGATTCCATCAATTTAAAGTGAGCTGCTGAGCTGGGCTTCTTTCAAAACGATCCATGGCTCATCAGTTCAATGTAAGGAAGCGAATCTTTCGAACAGCTCCTGAGCGGAGCGCCCATCTCTAGTGTCGTCGCTACGACACTTCGGGTTGAATGAAAAGTAAGCAGCTTGCAAAGCGACAGTTAGTGCTCTTCCAAACTGACTGCAGCGGAAAGGCTGTACAATTGGAAAGCCTGGCCTAAAGGCGTGGGTTGCTGCGTTCAATTCGTAGATTGTGCATAAACCACATTATCGGCTCGAGATATGCAACAGCTCGAAATATGATAAGATTTCAAAGACAAGAAACGCAAACTTTGCTAGAGCTGTTGATTTCGTTTTCGCTGTTTTGGTATAGCGTTACCTTGCAAACGTCTACTGTAACATATATGTCAACAACTACAGTATAAATAAAGCTGTTGTTCTTATCACTATTCTCGGACACGATGAAAAAAATAGTTCAGAAGAAATATGTGTCACAGCATGCATGCTTAAATGCAGACTGCAGACTTGTCTTCTCTATCTCAGCTGGAATTTGCCAGCTCGTTGTGTTCGTTCAGTATTTTTTTTCTCCTAGTTCTCATCAGGCAATGTTTCCGATTCATGAGAGTGTCCAATTGCTCTTGAATTAGAGCCACTAAAAAGGGCTTAGTGTGCCCCGGGGGGGTTCTTTTGCAGTGATTGCATTGTTCGTGCACAGAGTTTTTCTCCAGTTGTATTTATCAAAATAATATTAGCAATTGTCTGCTCGTTATTTCGTGTTGTGCTGGTCCTTTCCCGTGTATCGAAATCTGATTAAGATGAGTTGAACTTGGAGCGATACGCTTACTTTTTAATTTAGAATTCCGAGGAGAATTCGTATAAACATAATTAGTTCTGACGGATCTTGAAAACCAATTCAAAGAAACAATTTAATTTCAAAAGAAGATTCAAAATATATCTTAATCAGAATCACACCAGTCTTTTGCGTGGCAGCCAGTTGAGATCGATACCATCTGCTTGCTTCAATCTTTTTCAATTAACCATTCTGTTTCCTGAAAAGCAATCCCCAGTGTCATTTCTCAAGAAAATAACATCGCTGGCACGTGACCGTTAAAGCACGTTTTTTTGTGGCTAAAGTTTCCTCCTACACCGTAAAAATCGAACTCCTTTGCAAGCACAGCGTTCGGATCTCGCTTGCTTTGCATTCACTCTTAAACCCACCTACACCCGATGAGTTTTCAATCGACCTTCCGGAGCGATAGAGCCACTTTATTGCCAAGTGGCTTTGTTGGTTCTTTTTTGAACAATTTAGTCCGTTTTCGTGAAGTGTAAATCAAACACTTATCGATGTTTAATTTTCCGAAAACGGAAGGAACTCACTGGAAGGAATGTTTTCATATAGCTCCATTTGTTTGAGAAAATAAAATGAAAAAAACTTTGTTGCACGAGAAAGGCAAAAAGTTTCTTTGTGCACTATTTAATAAATAGTTAAAAAGAAAGGTAAATAATATCCCAATTGGGTAGGTTTGTGCATCCCGAGTGGGATAGAACAGCATGTTGTGATTTGTGATACTGTGTTCAACAGTTTTCTCAACAAGGATGTTATTAACTCATGACCTGTAAGGAATGGATAACTGCTGTTTTATCATAAAGAAGGGAAAGCTTAGTGTAGCAACTCACTCAATAAACCTATGTTTGATTTATTGTTAACAATGGTACGTCACTGTTAATTATATCGCTGCATTATGAAATCTTTTTACAGTGCTCATCGAATCGGTTCGAAGGGCACGATCTGTTGGATTTCCATCAGTGCACCTTCGATGAACTTGATGAAGGCTGGCATGTTCTAACTACAATAAGCGGAGATTGAAAGCATTATGCACAGCTCAATGCATTGCAATTATGAGCAATTGAAGCAGTAATAATGGGATGATGAAAGTGTTTCTGCTTCTTGGACAATCGGCGGAAACTTCTCATTGGAGCCACGAGGATGCAATCACATCTGTGTAAAAAATATTCAGCACATTTTATTAACGAGAAGAAATAGTCAAACCGGGTTAAGATTTCCATTTGTTGCATCCAAATAAATGCATCTCAATCAAGCAGCGTTGGTATTACTATTAGGAATTAGCTATACATTTGAATTTCTAATGATTCCGTTTCAGACGAATCGAAACAAAATTTCGTGAGAAACCGAACAAGAAAAAGTAAATTAAATAATCGAATTTCTTCTTCCTCGCCCGAGTTGTAGACAAATCGCATTCCGTAAAAGCTCATCCCACCGATCCATCGGTGCTGACCGCATACTTAGCTTTGGGCAATAAATTTGTCCAAACTTACACGGTTCCACTGCAGCAGTGGTAAACCATGGTCGTATGTTCGTTGCCGTCTCGGTCTCTCCGGTTTGGTCAGCGCCCATCGTTTTCTATATAGTTGCAAGCTCTCCTATGTGTGTACATTCACACTTGTATGAACAATGTGGTGTACAAATTTTCCCTGAGGCAGAGCCAAAAAAAGAACTGCTGTTATCGCCCATTATTTATAGCGATGCAGAGAAGGTAAATTCCCAGTGCGAATTTCCACACTTGCATATGACACCCTGCAAGTGACAATTATGGACTGTGAGAACACGCTCTGTTCTCGCTGTCATGTCTTGGTGGAGACTTGCAACTAGTTAGCTGAGGTTAATTGCATATTAAGCTATGGTAGGTATTCTGAGTGCAGGGTTGATTTATTTTACAAATCGAAGCAAAATGTTGTAAAAAGTAGAATGGTCCAAATTTCCAAGACAGTCACAAAAGAGCCCCAAAATGGCTGGGACAATGGCCGTCCTAGCCCTCACCCCGCGTTTTTCCTCGCACAAATGTAAATTTATAGGTTTATGATTAGAATATCTGGATTTTTTTTTAGAGTGTGCTGCAAGTGAGCAAAGCTGAAAACTGCTTTTCGCTGTTGTCTGTCGTTTGCTTTTGGAGTTATGTGCCCCTGAAAGCGCTAAGTAGTTTTGAAATCAGATTCCAACACAATTCACCTTAATTAACCGTTGTGTGGCTGGAAAAAAAACACCCTTAACAGGCCAGCGAGATACCCCGGTACCCACAAAACTAAAATGCTTATATCTCAGGCAATTTTAAACTGATCTACATCATTTTGGGCTCGTTGGATTTCAAATTTCTTCTTCTATCAAGTTCAGCGATCATTTCATTATCATTTAGTATTCAGTCAATAATTCATTCCAGAGGCATAATTCTGAAAAAAAAATCTAATTCAATCATGGCACCCTTTGCCAGTGAGTGAACAGTCTTGCTCAGATGGATACCAAACAACGATTATGAGAGATCGTTGCTGCGTAAATAACGAGCAACAGAGTTCGCCAAGCCAAACTTGGTATGGTATCCAGGGAAGCTACGACTGGAGCATTTGTGTTACGCTTGCTCTACTAGAATAAAACCAAAACACGTAAAGTGTTCTGTTTTACTCTCTCTACTTTCAAGTTGCTGGGATGGAGGAGGGAAAGTACCAAAGCCTCCCATGCAGCGCATCAGAGTTCCATTCTCATAGCGGACTTAATTTTCCTAATGTCAAAAAGATTTTTCTAACAGCGTGTGGTAACAACACACATTGTTAGGTTACCAAGTGATTTGCCTCGCTCAGTTGTCTCCCATTGGTGAGCGATGAAGATCTTTACATTGAATTGGAATTTCAGGAAAGGAATTTCAATGATCTAGAAAGCATCAGCGATTAGGCCGCAGTAGAGCATCAAGTTGGCATGAATTTAGCCGATTTTTACTCATGATCTGATTTTTTTCAATTCCTGCAATTGGGTATCAAACTTCTTGAAGTTTCATCAGCAGATTGATCATTATTGTCAAGGCTGTCGTAGGGTAAAATAATTAGGCGAGCCGTGTTGATAGCGAACAATATTTGTATTCTGTTGTTGATATTATTATTATAGAGTTTTGGCACTTCCTCAGCAAGCGTGCTGGGAATTTTCACCTACCCCGGGCAATCTGAATGCCAAAGGGGATTAGGCTCTGTGGATCTCATTCGCCGGTTGACTTAAAATCTAATAATAGCGTTTGCACCGGATGGATAAGATATGGTGGCTCAGAAATCTTCTAACGATGCTGCAAGTTCCCAGAACTACTGTCTTTTGGATGCTATGGAGGTTATGAGATAGTTCCAGCTCTCCTGGGATCTCAGAAGAGATTTTCGGGACGATTCCGGTTGCTGAGATAACAACTGAATTATACGCCCGTCCTCCAAGTGCCACATTCGCTTCAATTTCTCCCGCCAAGTCGTGGTACTTCATTATCTTGTTGGAGAATGTTGTTTGGACATTATGGTCTAGCGGTACAGCAATGTCGATGAGGGTTACCCGCTTCATCCTTTTGTCGTAGACCACAATATCGGGCCGATTGGCAATGTCATCCGTTCTGATCTCGTGATCCCAGTTCAGCTTCACGAAACTATTTTCCAGACCCAGGACAGGCACATATTTGTCGTAGGCTACAAACATGTTAACCAAGTTGTGCTTTAAAGCAAGCTGTTGATGCACAATCTTGGGTCGTATGAATAAAAAGTAGTAAGTTCGACTCTACTACATTTTCAGTAGTAAACGTCACTTCTGGAACATGTTCATATGAATAAAAGAGACTTTACTACACTACACATTTCGAACATACTACAAACAACTGATTCGGTATGAATAAAACAAGAGTTTACTACTGATTTCTTGTAGTCTGCTCAAGACGTTGCTACTCATGTTTCAAATGCACATTATTCATCAGAATCGAAGCGAATCGGCTTTGTTCTTGGGGTTCATGGGGTCTATTTTGTTTTGACGTTTCTCCGTGTAGTAAATGGTAGTAAACTGTAGTAAAGGCTAAGTTCGAATGTAGCATATGCCATAAGTTCGAAAATGTTTTTATTCATATCAAACATGTAGTATTCTCTGTGGACTTTATTTTTGAGTAGATACTACAAGCGTTGAGTTTTGCTACTTTTTATTCATTGGCTACTTCGTTATGACGACCGAGATAGGCTGAATCAGCTAAGGCTGAACACCCGGACACGATATGTTCGACCGTCTCTCCAACTGAATTGCACTTCCTGCAGCGGTCCTCCACGTTTTCGTGCAATATATAGTGCCGATAGTTCTTCGTCGCAATTACCCGGTCCTGGATGGCTACCATGAATCCTTCTGTTTCCGAGAAGAGTTCACCCCGCACCAGCCACGTATTCGACGCCGCTTTGTTGATATATTCCAGCTCCAGTTGATGGAGTGCGTCCCATGTAACTCCTTCTGCTTCCACGATGTGATAGTCCTCCTGCGCCGCACTGAATCCATGGTCAGCTTCACACACAGCGCGATAGATTTCGTGGCGGTTCTGGCTTTCCACGAAGTATCTTCGCAACTGCTGGATCTGGGAAACACATAGTGTCTGTATATCGGTGACGCCTCTTCCTCCTACTGTACGTGGCAGGGTGACTCTCTCAATGGACGATTTTGGATGGCGCATGCGATGCTTAGTGAACTGTAAACTGTATGTCAACAAGGGCACAGCAAACGTGTTTATCGCCTTCACCTTGTTGCCGGCTGACAAGAAGCTCTTCAAAATACCGTTGACACGATGCAAGAACTTTTCATGCAGCTCTTTCTTGATCGTGCGTCGTATGGCGAATTCCTTTCAGTTGCAGGAAACCTAGGAACTTGTACGTTTCGCCTTCAACCATGTTTCGAATCTCCTCCTGTTCGTTGACGCAGAAACTGTCGGCATTCTGGTGACCCCGGTGTAGATGTATGGATCGACATTTATCGATACCAAACTCCATCCGGATGTCGTTGCTGAATACCGTTACAAGCCGCAGAAATTGGTGCAGCTTCTCCACAGATTCCGCAAACAACTTCAAGTCGTCCATAAAGAAGGTGTGGGTAATGTTTGTACTCCTTCCCCACTCTTCAAATGATAGCCATAGTTGTGTTGGTTGAGTGCTCTGCTAAGAGGGTTCATGACAAGGCAAAACCATAGAGGACTAAAGGTATCGCCTTGAAATATGCCCATCCTGATGGGGCCCTCCTTAGCCGTGCGGTAAAATGCGCGGCTACAAAGCAAGACCATGCTGCGGGTGGCTGGGTTCGATTCCCGGTGCCGGTCTAGGCAATTTTCGGATTGGAAATTGTCTCGACTTCCCTGGGCATAAAAGTATCATCGTGTTAGCCTCATGATATACGAATGCAAAAATGGTAACCTGGCTTAGAAACCTCGCAGTTAATAACTGTGGAAGTGCTTAATGAACACTAAGCTGCGAGGCGGCTCTATCCCAGTGTGGGGATGTTGCATCCACGCGGGTTTTCGTGCTTTGGGGCGTGCGCGTCCATCACTCTCACCTTGTGGGCGCGTTCGCAATCCCAACGTTCTTACAACAGCCACTGCAGCCGAATACACGATAAATTTGCAGCTCCTCAAGGTTCTCCACGGTTTCCAAGTACTGTGGCAAAATATCCTGGTTAAAGATGCTTACTGTACTCGTCAACCGATAGGAGCACTGCAACTCCGGTGTCGGGACATGATATCTGTCCCACGGAACTGTGTAACTGCTGTGTCCATATGATCGGCTAGTTCGTCCTTCAATTGCTATCGTTGCAATTCCACTGTTGGTCCTGGAGCGGCGGGTGCAATCGAATCGCGACGGTTACTTGCGATTGATGCATCCAACCCAACAGAACTCCTTCTCGACGTATCGCTCGATCTTGCCTCCTCCTCCTCCTTATTATTATTATTATTATTATTGGTATTGTTGTTGCTTCAACTGTAACATAATGCAAATGGTAAGTACAATACTTCATGATAGTATTAGAATGCTCTTACAATTCGGTGTGCCCTTTGTTTGCGCACCCTACGGTTCGATTTTATCGTCCACGAGAGGCAAGACCTATTCGATTTAGTTTTAGTATTTTGATTATTTCTATTTAATTTCTCCTTACTTTTCTTTCTCTTTTCAGGTATCTACGGATCAACGGACTGGCGGCGGATTCGGACAACGGACTATGCTCTGGACTAAGGAATTCACTGATTAGAGCTTGTATTCAGAAACTAACCTAAACTAACCTCAATTGGTTGAGTTAATAAACTCGACTCAAAAGCAACGTATTTCACTTTCACTGTGTGAATATGGCTCAAATACACACTATGCACTATAAACTACTTATTCACGTGAAGTAGTACTACTTCTATCTTATTTTCAGTTAAGGTTTTATTTTTCACACGCGAGCTGCACTTTGTTTTACTGCGAACCGTACAAAAAAATGAAGGGCCGGAAATGGTTTTTGACAGGTCGTCCGTCACACGTTGACGTCTGTCACTCCGATCAACGCACCGCTTTGACAGGTTCGGCGCCGCTTAAGAAACGACGGTGGCAGGGTGGCCAGTTCACCATTTCTGCGTCAACAATTATTGTGTTGGGTCCATCAGAAGTGCCCACCTTCGATTGGCGATTCCAGAACAGGTTCCTCGAGTAGTCATAGCTAGCCTTGAACATTTTTCAATGAAACATCATCAATATGGATATCAAACTTCTTGAAGTAATCTCAAGCCCATGATCTTGATGATCCTGTGTTCGCCATTTAAGTTGACTCCGGAGTGTATATTCCGGAATAGATTCCATGACGGGTCATGAGTCGTACTTAATATTTTTTTCAATGGTTCAGAAAGTTGCAACTTTTCTTGAAATCGATTTTCTAGCAAGATAAGGTGCATAATCAATGCAAGGGCCACTAATTGACCAAGTGGACCACCAAAAGATTCAGGACATAGGGACTGCACGGAAGAATCTTTTTTTTTGATCTTAAAGAAATTTGACATTTACTGGCCTTGTTGTTTTCTAATTTCTTTACAGTGAGAAAGAGCAGCGGTGACTTTTCTTAAATCGTTTGTTTCAGAATTAAGAGAGCAGAACTAATGCATGCACTACTATTCGGCCTCAGATTGCCACTAAGTTGTGCTCCGCAATAGAACTGTATACCAGTGGTGGAAATACTCGCTTCACGAGTAAGAAAAAAGTATTATTTCGCCTACTAAAAACGCTGCATAAGCGCGAGCCTGCTGCTTGCATTTTTCTGGTGCTTGCTTTGTTCACGAGTATGGACAGAGCATAGACAAAAGTATGACAGTATTTTGTTCGCGAGTAAAAATCACGATCACGAGTTCCTCCGGGAGTTCGTTCAGTAATTCCTTCGGGAGTTCCTACATGATTGCCTCGGAAAGTACCTCCAGGAGTTCCTCTGGAAGTTTCTACAAGAATTCCTCCGGAAGTTCCTTCAGGAGTTGCTTCAGGAATTCCTCCAGGAGTTCATCCAGGAATTCCTCCCTAAGCTCCTTCAGGAATTCCTCTGGGAGTTACTCCATAATTTGCTCCAGGAGCTCCTCCAGGAGTTCCTCAAGGAATTTTTCCACGAATTTCTCCAGAAGTTCCTCCAGAATTTCCTCCGGGTGTTCCTCTAAGAATTTCTTCAGAAGTTCCTCCAAGATTTCCTCCTGGAGTTCCTCCGGAAGTTCCTTCAGGATTTCCTCTGGGAGCTTCTCCAGGAATTCCTCCCCAAGCTCCTTCAGGAATTCCTCTGGAAGTTCCTGAAGGAGTCCGGGGGTTCCTCCAGGAATTCCTCCGGGAGTTCTTCCGCGAATTCCTCCGGGAGTTCCTCAAGGAATTCCTCCGGGAGTTCCTCCAAGTATTCCTCCACGAGTTTCTCCAAGAATTCTTCCGGGAGCTCCTCCCGGAATTCTTCCAGGAATTCCTCCAGAAATTCCTCCGGGATTTCCTCCAGGATTTCTCTGCAAGTTCTTACCCCTCACTCGATGGAGAAACTGGCTTGTTTAATGAGTTTTTTCGTTCCTATTTTAATATGAATTTCCAGATGTTCCAGATGTTCCAGAGTTTTTGAAGCACCACTTAGTGCCCTCCCGGGATCAATAGATGGTTTTTGCAAAGATGTTGCTCTCATTTTGATACAAAAACTGTTTTGTGAACCAGTCGCTACTTTTTGAGGACGAATTTCAAAATTTGTCCTGTACTCTGGATGTTCCGAAGTTCCTGGAGGACCACTTAGTGGAATTTAGCTCTTACCTTGCTAGAGCAAATGGTGTATAAAGAGTCACAGCAGTCTAGGACGATTTCCGATTTGGTCACTACTCCGGGTGCTCCGGACCTTCCTAGAACCCCTTGATGCCTATTCGGATTCAATTAGTTGTTCTTGTAATGATTTTAAAGTAGAGGATCATTGAAGTCGTGGTTTTCTAGGAAAGAATATCACCATTTTCAACTTCTACGGATTGTAACTTTTGGAGGGCCACTTATTGACCATCAGGAGTCGATGAGTGTTCTATGCATTGATTTTTCTCTCACATCACGTCAACAATCGATTTACAAAGATCGTAGCTTCAAACGACAAACTTGTTCAACTGACCATTTTTTAAACGGAGCTTTTGGCAAGTAATAAATTCAGCCGAGCGACACTTGCCAAATGACCAAATTGCCAAAAGGGGGGGTGGGGAGGCATTCCCCTTCCATGAAAAAAATAGTCTCCCCTAGGAGTTCAAAGGTAATTAGCAGTGATATAAATTTTCAACTATAGCATAATGAATTACTGAAAAAATTTGAAGACATATTCAGCCTATCATAATGAAATGAGAGGAAGACAAATGAGCTTTTTTTTTCATTTCTTTTATATCTATGGTGAAATTGCACTTGTTGATAATTATGAAAAGGAAATATTTAATTGATTTGAAAGTATCAAAGTAAGCTTGATATGAACAACAACGGAGAGCTTCTAAAATATCAATCAAAGCAAAAGTGCCAGCAGTCAAAGACACGTGATCAACCATCACGGACTGAAGTGACAGTTTTCCAGTAGACTTCTGCTTGCCTAAGAGCATGATAGATTCCACAGATCCCATCAGCATCCGAGAAAAATTATCATAGCAATCTCTAAAGAACTCCTTTGAGAATCATCGCAGTATTCCAACCAGGGTTGTAAATGTTCGGCAGCACTTGATGACGGTGATATTTTTTGATTTCATTTTTTTCATTTCATATTTCTTGAAATCGATTCCACATTCCCGAAGAGGGAGAGGAGTAAGGGTATGCGATAACACACTTTTTCCTAACGAAACGAAACGAAACGAAATTTAGAATGTCTATAGTTACGCGTGAACCTTTCCGATCAACCAGCAAGGTCAGCATAACCGCCCTTGCTAAGACATCATCGCGCCACCGAGTCACCACGCCACCAAGTCACCGTTGTTACCAAGTGTAGTCAGCAGTTTTGGAGGAGTTCGACCCCGTTGGCCAGGTATTGCAGCGTAGACAGATTTAATTAATAAATAGGGTTCGATCAGAAAACGGACAGGCAGTCTTTATTCAGAGTAGGAAGTGTTAGTTACAATTAGATCTTAAGTAGTGAAACCATATTAATGTAATTAAAAGTGAATAAAGTTATTTTTTTTATAATAAACAGTCTGTGAGACTTATAATTGGCGCAGCCGTACGGAACTGGCTGGAGTGAATCATTGTGATAAAAAACGAGCAATGGGTAATGTTTTCAACATAACCGAGAGTAGACGTAGGACTTGTATAAACGTAGCGTATTTACATTTAACTTCTAACTTTTGGATCTTTGGAGTTTGATTATAGTATTGATATTGGAAACGACAACTTCCATGAATTATTAGCAATTTGTTTATTCAAAACTTCTGGAAATAAAACTAATAATTAAATACATAATTAGAATTAAATTGTTTCTAACTTTTAAGCCCTTATTTACTCAAGCAAATGTAGGGCATTTATAGATTTCTTATTGATGATAGTATTTGAAGTTTAAAAATTCTATTTATAAAATTTTGGGCAAAATGTGCTATTTTGGAGGAACTATCCCGTTTTCCAAACAAAGAAATACAGCACCAATTTCGTTGCTTCTTTTTGCTAAAATGCTTGCTTACTGCTGAAAAAATCCCAACAATAAGAGCAGTAACCCTATTAAAATAGAGGAGGTACTGCTAATACATCAACAAAAAATTATTTAATGTTCTGATTCCAAACTCCGAGTCTACATCAAATTTAATAATACAATTTCTCAGAAAATGAAAAACAAAGAATAAGATAAAGTTTATTTAAATATTCTTCTGGAAATTATTTTTTGCGGACTTTTTTAAAAGATTTACATGTAATACAGCGAAATTTTCTAATCTAAAATGGATATTAACACTATTGCTGATTGTGCATCTTTAATTGCTAATGCCTTCTGCAAATAAATGAAAGTAATTATTTTAATCAAATTTTTATTTTCATCAGTATAGTTGATTTTTTTGCTGGGGAATCAGAACTGTTATAGTATAACCATGTTTTAATGTACGTGTCGTTTAGTACCAAGCACAACTTAACATATGGTCAGTCATATGACATGACTCGTACCCATCCCGGGATCATGTGGATTATGAAACCAATCACTTTTCGTGTATGAGCAGACCAAATCTCTCTAATTTTATTCTTCTCCATCCACAACCGCTGCCTCAGCCATCATCGGCCTCTAGCCGTGAACTCCGAGCGACGCGATGGGCGATTGCATCCATCCGCAACCAACATCACTGCATCCAACCATCATCAAGCACAGAATGACAAAAAATGCGCCCACTTCTTTCATGCATATTCGCAGACCCACCGGCACTTCTACCGCTGGCGGCGACTGCATGCTGTGTGGGTAAACACAGCGAACGAACGAACGAAACAAAAAATGCGCGAGCAAAAAGTAAGTCAGTTCGCGCTGCTGTCACAAATTGTAATGACTCGCACACGGCAGGCACTGCTTCTTTTATACACAAAGAAAATCTTCCGGTAGACTCGAAGGCCCGTGACATATCGCATTCTGATGTCCGTGTTAGGAATGCACGGGATTGGTTACATATGAAATTTTTTCTGGCTTTACCAAGAATTGAAATTTTCAATAGCTTATCGTTAATAATCTTAAGTTTCAATGAAATAGGCAAAATGGTGGAGAGTGTCCGAGTCGATTGATATATAAATCTTAAAAATCCATCGAAAGATAAAGGCGCTAGTAGCGTTCAAAATCTTCCCTTCCAGCGTAACGCTCTCGATTTTCAAAAATCTAAATGGCACCCAGTATAGTAAAGAAAGACGTAAGTCCTACGTCAAAAGTGGAATAGTTACGATTAATAACCGTGATTGAAGTGATTCCGTGGAAAGTATTCCAAAATACTTGAAACATCCGAAGCACCACAGGGAAGCTTAATCATCAAAGTGAACCGCTTAGGACTTGAGGATCCCCCCGCAGTGAACACTTGGAGAACCAACACCGTCCAGCCGGGACTACGCACAACGACAGCATAAAATCGTGAGTAATTTTATTTAATTATCCTCATTCAGTGCAACTCAACCGCAAAGCGGGCATCAGTGTGTGATATTTTCATAAACATTCACGTCGTTAGTTTGTACTACCAGATAGGCAAACTAAGAGAGAAGCGAATCAACACTTTACGTGGGCTTCTTGGCAAGTAAGAGAGAAGCGAATCAACACTTTTTAGTGGGCTCCTTGACTACTTCACAAACAGAGATTTTTCTTTGTCCCCCTCACATACGCATTTGACTGTGGTTTTCAGTGGTTTAATTTGATGCCAAAAACCAAGTCAGCGTTAAAAGAAGCTCGAGCGCTGCTCAAAAAGGTACAAATTAAAATTACCGACAGTAGCTCAGACTCAGAAGCTTCCAGTTTAGATTCTGGTGAATTCTCTCATATCCCAGTTGAAGAGACCCCAGATATCTGCTCTCTAACTTTAGAAAACATTACGATGGAACAGATTTCCGCCCAGATGAGTAACCTTACTCAAATGATGCAACAGTTAATGGAACGGCAAGATCAGCAACAACTGGCTATTAACTCATTATCATTGAACCAGCCAAACGTCGCTGCAACGCCGCAACAAAATAGAGGAACGATGGAAGACTTCTTTAAGCTTCCTGATCCAATTAAAGTCATTCCAAAATTCGATGGTAGCCGAAAGCAGTTGACTGCTTGGCTCACAACGGTCGAAAACACTTTAGAAATTTTTAAACCCCTAGTAACACCAAATCAGTTTGCCATCTATGTCTGCTGTAATACACAAAATAGAAGGCAAAGCTAAAGATATAATTTGTCTTGCGGGAAACCCTCAGACATTCGAGGAAATTCAAGAAATTTTAACCAACGCTCTTGGCGACAGGCAGGAGCTAACATTTTACAAGAGCCAACTTTGGCAAAACAAAATGATGGACACTATGTCCATCCATAAATACTATTCAAGGTGTAAGGAGATTACGCAAAATATCAAGACTTTGGCTAAGCAGAAACAGAAGTACAAGGATAACTGGGATGCGATCAACGCATTTATTGAGGAAGATGCCCTAGCCGCATTTCTTGCCGGGTTGAAAGAGCCGTACTTTGGTTACGCTCAGGCCGCTTGCCCAGAGGATATGGAGGCAGCCTATGCTTTTGTTTGTAAATTTAGATCGAAAGAGGCAACCGCTTCCAATATGGAACAACTTCCAACAAGAAATAGACAGAAACATAAGAACTTCAAAAACGATGAGAAAAAAGAACAGACCGAAAGACAAGACAGGCAAGACAGAAAATTTGAAAATAAGGAATCAACTCAACCTATGGATATAGGTTCAACAAGATCGAAATTGACTCTTAATAGGAAACAATTATATAACACTGAAATCGCGGAACCAGATAAATCCTCAGAATCAGAATCAGAAGACGAAAACATTGACCTAAATTTTTGCTGGACTCAGCAAAAAGTAAGAGAAACTTGAACTACCTACCTTACTTGACCAGTAAAAACTCACAAACAGGACAGACCATTAGACTTTTAATAGATACAGGGGCCAATAAAAATGTTATACGTCCCGGTATAATCACAAACATAACCACGACGAAAGACACCAGAATAAAGAATATTTCAGGAAACCACAGAATTAATAAGGAAGGAAAGGCAAACCTAATTGACAGAAACGTTACCCCACAAACATACTACGAATTGAACTTTCATGATTATTTCGATGGTATTATCGGTTCTGAATTTTTGGCAAAATGTAAAGCTACAATCGATTACAATAAGGAAATCCTTATCATCAATAACCAAAAGATACAGTTTGACAAGTATTTCCCCGCTAGAAGATTATATTCACACACCCTCGAAATTAATACATCAAAAGATGGAGATTGGATT
Organism: Armigeres subalbatus; assembly: GCF_024139115.2. NCBI lineage: Eukaryota > Metazoa > Arthropoda > Insecta > Diptera > Culicidae > Armigeres > Armigeres subalbatus. The sequence goes on along the minus strand of NC_085140.1, from coordinate 12,725,541 downwards.
GTCCCTACCTTTCAGAAACTGCACAGATCGATAGTAATTGAACCAGGACTTTATAATTCCACCAACAAAAAATCCATAGTTAAAGTAATTAGTAACAAAAACTCAGTTGATCCATTAGTGAACGGATATTTTGACCTTAAAGTAAATAATTTTGAAACGATAACACCCGTTGATTTAGAACCATGCTCTTCAATTGACAAAGACACACTATCTAAAATAATACGTACCGAACACTTATCACCACTTGAAAAGGATAGACTCTTCGAAACGATTCTGAAAAATCAAAGCGTACTTTTGAAACCAAGGGAAAAATTGACTGCAACATCTATTATAAAACATCAAATCGCTACCACTGATGATGCCCCCGTCTATACAAAATCTTATCGATATCCACATGCTTACAAAAAAGACGTCAAAGAACAGATACAGGAACTTTTGGATAATGGTATAATTCGTCATAGTACTAGTCCATACTCATCTCCTATTTGGGTAGTCCCAAAGAAGAAAGATGCCTCCGGAAAACAGAAAATTAGAGTCGTCATCGACTACAGAAAGCTGAATGATAAAACGATTAGTGATAAATTTCCAATACCACAAATTGAGGAAATATTAGACAGCCTAGGAAAGTCCATCTACTTTACGACTTTAGATCTGAAATCAGGTTTCCACCAGATTGAAATGGATCCAACACACCAACCTAAAACGGCATTTTCCACTAGTTTGTGGGTCATTTTGAATTTACTAGGATGCCGTTTGGCTTAAAGAACGCACCCGCCACTTTTCAGCGGGCAATGAATAACATACTTTGCGAATACATAGGAACTATCTGTTTCGTATATCTAGATGACATTATAATTATCGGAAAAGACTTGAAAACCCACTTGGAAAATCTTTCAAAAATTCTTAATAGACTAGCATCATTCAATTTGAAAATCCAATTGGATAAATGCGAGTTCATGCGCAGAGAAACTAAATTTCTAGGTCACGTTATCTCTGAGGACGGTATTAAGCCTGATCCAGAAAAATACAAAAAGATTTTAGATTGGAAACTTCCTCAAACACCAAAAACAAATTAAGCAATTTTTAGGGTTATCAGGATATTACAGACGGTTCGTCAAAAGATTATTCAAAGCTCACTAAGCCTATGACAAAGTTTTTAAAAAGAATCAGACTGTTAACACTGATGGCACTGATTACCAAACTTCTTTTGAAAAATTGAAAAACATAATTGCGTCCGACCAAATCATGGCGTACCCGGACTTTAAATTGCCCTTTATTCTAACAACAGACGCTAGTAATTATGCTATTGGCGCTGTTTTATCCCAAATTCAAGAAAATGTGGAAAGGCCAATCGCTTTCACAAGCAGAACTCTAACCAAAAGTGAAATCAACTACAGCACCATTGAAAAAGAAGCACTTGCCATCGTATTTCTTCATGGTAATCAGTTCACTCTTTTCACGGACCATAAACCTTTGCAGTACATCAAAAACTGCAACAAAAATTCTAGGATTCTGAACTGGAGAATGGCATTAGAAAACTATGACTATACTATCAAATACAAACAAGGTAAAACAAACGTCGTCGCCGACGCTTTGAGCAGAAAATTAGGAGACAATTTAGAAATGAATTTCAATAACATACTTCCCCCCATTCCAGAAGATGAACCACAGGATAACCAAAGCAACCCATCCAACTCGGAAGAAGATGATGTTGATACCATCCATTCAGCGGAAACATCAGATGACTACTTCATCCACTGCACGGAGCGGCCTATAAACTACTATAGAAATCAAATTATTTTCAGGATCTCCCGAATCTGTACTGACATTACTGAAACCCCTTTTGAACATTTTCGACGAATAATAATATGCAGACAAAACTTCGACGAAAATACCGTTACAGATATTTTAAAGAAATACCATAATGGAAAGCAATCCGCTATCCTGGCACCCGAGAATCTACTACCAACAATTCAGGAATCTTATAGAAAAAACTTCAACGAGACCGGACACTTCGTAATTACGCAATTACAAGTTGAAGACGTCACAAACAAAGAACGACAAGACGCCATAATCAATAAAGAACACGAACGCGCTCATCGTGGTGTGAACGAAGTAGAAAACCAAATTAAACGTAGTTATTTTTTCCCTAAAATGACCTCGAAAATCAAAATAGTAACTAAAACTTGTAAAATTTGCAACACCCACAAGTATGAAAGGAAGCCTTATAACATAAAGCTTTCTCCGAGACCAATTTGCGACAGACCCTTCGATAGAATACATATGGACATTTTCCAAATAGACAAACACAATTTCCTATCCTTTGTAGACTCATTTTCCAAACACGCTCAAATGATCCCAATGCAGACGAAAAACTTGATCGACGTTAAGAACGCCCTTGCACAATATTTTACATCGTTCGGAATACCCAGACAAATCATTACGGATCACGAAACAACTTTCAGATTCATTGATCTCAAAAACTATTTAGACCATTTGCACATAGAATTGAAATACGCGTCATGCTCTGAATCAAACGGACAAGTAGAGAAAACCCACTCAACAATTATTGAAATAGTAAACACCAACAAATACAAATTTCCAGATCTTAGTACTACAGCTATCGTTCTGTTAGCCATTTCCCTTTATAACTCTTCAGTTCATTCAGTTACTAAGTTTACCCCAAATGAAATTATATTCAATAATAACAATATTGGAGAGCCAAATTCAATTCGCAATAATTCAGAAGAACTATTTGAAAAAGTTAAGGCTAACTTAGAGAAAGGTAAACAAGTTCAGGTTAATAGGAACCAGAATAGGGAAGATCCTCCAGAAATTCCAGAAAACCAAGATGTATTTTTGATTCCAAATATTAGAAAGAAATTGGATCCTAGAGCAAAAGCCACGACAGCACACGATATAAAGGAAAAAACTTTTAAAAATAACAGAAACGTGAAAAGACATAAAAGCAAAATCAAACGTATTAGGAAATAAAACTCATAATCCGATTCTTCTTTTTCTGATTTCGTTACAGCATTCGAGTGTTAGTCACCTCTAATTATTCAATAGACACAAAGTAAAAATGTACACGAAGTTAATACTATTTTCGATTATTTTGAATGCAAATTGTCAGCACTTGGAAATCAAAAATTTAAATCATGACCCTCTTTTATTGCTACATGTTCGAGATTGTTATATTCAAACAGGCATTGTTAAAGTGATACATCCGATAAATTTGACTGTGTTAGAAGAAAACGTGAATTTATTCTTAGATATCTCAAGGAAAATAGATAGAACCCTTCCAATGTCGAATTTAATTGCGCGGAAAAGTAGGCAACTGTTAGACAACTTATATCAGCTAAAACCCCTGCAGAAAACTCGCAGACAGAAGAGATGGGACTCCGTCGGGACAGCTTGGAAGTGGATCGCAGGTAGTCCAGACGCAGAGGACTTGCGAATCATTAACAACACCTTCAACGAGTTAATCAACGAGACCAACAAGCAGATACAGATCAATCATGTTATAAACGAAAGGATTACGAAAATCTCGGACACAGTGAATACATTGATCGATCATCATACAACTTTGAACACCATACTACTGAAGGATATAGACGCAATAATCTTACTTCTATCCATGGACGCAACAAACAATATTCTCGAAGACATCGAAGACGCCATTCTACGAGCCCGAGTTTCATTACCGAACAGCAAGCTACTAACAATCAAGGAATTTTTTTAATAGAATCTATTCTCAACAAACAAGGAATTGCGACAAGGTTTCCTGAAGACGCACTTAACTATACCACCCGAAAATAGCCAGTACCAATGAGATGATGCTCTACATTCTAGAACTTCCACAGACGAATGGAGATTGTAAGATTTTCGAAATTTTACCATTGATCACAAATAACACAGTTCTAACGAACACCCCCAGCTACGTGATCAAGTCTAGCAAGAAGCTTTTACAACAAGCCATCCAGAAAACACCGTTCAGCAACTACACGAAGCAAAACCATTCATCGACTCTTGTGTATACCCGATAATTATGGGAATGGTAAGCCATTGCAACGCAACAACTACAAATCAAACGAATCTTCAACTCTTATCAGGAAATAGAGTACTCGTAAACAACGCAGTGAACCTGAATTTAACCACGAATTGCGGACCGCATGATAGAGCATTAACAGGAAATTATCTTATAGTTTTCATCAATTGCACCATCAAAATTGACAACCAGACATTCATCTCCAAAGAGATAACCATACAAACAAATCATTTGGAAGGAATACTCCCAGGATTGCTTATCAACAAGACTATCATCAGTCAATCAAACTTTTCAACGTTAACTTGGCAAACGTTGAGCAACAGAAAACGGATTGATCACGTACAACTCAAACAATTCGAGCATAGAAGATGGCTTTTTGGAATTTTCGGCGGTTTTTCAACCACCACTGTTTTAATATTGGCAATAGCAATTATTAAGAATTCTACAAAATTGTCCGAGGACGTCCAATCTTACCCCCCGGAGGAGTTACGCGTGAACCTTTCCGATCAACCAGCAAGGTCAGCATAACCGCCCTTGCTAAGACATCATCGCGCCACCGAGTCACCACGCCACCAAGTCACCGTTGTTACCAAGTGTAGTCAGCAGTTTTGGAGGAGTTCGACCCCGTTGGCCAGGTATTGCAGCGTAGACAGATTTAATTAATAAATAGGGTTCGATCAGAAAACGGACAGGCAGTCTTTATTCAGAGTAGGAAGTGTTAGTTACAATTAGATCTTAAGTAGTGAAACCATATTAATGTAATTAAAAGTGAATAAAGTTATTTTTTTTATAATAAACAGTCTGTGAGACTTATAATTCTATGTTGATTCGGATCGAAACGAAACGAAATAAAGATTTACTTTCGAGACTTCGAAACGATACGAAATAAAGGATCATTAAATTCGAAATTTTTCGAAACGAAGCGAAATTATATTTTTTTTTTCCGCGGAATTTGCTTTACGCTATTTTGATTTCACTTTGTCGAAGTCAAATAACTGTTTTACGAACAGAAGAGTTATAATAACAGAAGGAGCAGTTTGTGATGAATCGCCGCATTCTCTTTTATATACCATTGATTGGCGATAAGGCAATACCCTAGCATTTGTGCCGGTTTCAAAGGAATTCATCGTGGAGCGTGTGCTCCCAAATCTGATCAATTTTATATCAGTTTAGTTTTATATCAGTAAGTAGGTATATAAAATATAGAAATTGTGGGATTTTTCATATACGGATTCAAATTTCGTTCAAAGCCTTAGTTCACTTAAGAATTATGTGATTATGCTGGAGCATACTTCATATTGTCTTGTCAACATGGGTTTGGGCCTGGTATCTGTCTGGACCCTTGAAAGTGCTTAATCTTGTGGTACGGGCGGCAGACATATTATAATCAAAGACAGGTGGACTTCTCGATCTACTGAACGACTACATATATAACATACATTTGCTCACTTGAAGAATCCTGTGCACCGTTCTAAAATGCACAAAGATATGTATTTCAGATTGTATTTTACAAACTCATAGTCGTATATAAAATCAGCTCGACGAACTGGGCTATTGTTTGTGTGTCCTTGTATATGTGTTTGTGCATATGAGAACAGCGTCAGTATGAGCTGAGAGCAATCATAAGTAAAAAAAAACTTTCAGCAATTTTAATGATCTTTCAACCCGCTCTGGATTTTTTTTGCTAATTCCATGCGAAGATCTAGAAATGCCCACAACTCTGCTATGTTCCTGATATTGTGCATATTCATGTTCCTACATATTGTACAAATAGTCAAAGAAGAGCTTAGCTTGGTTAACTGTACACATCGTAGTTGCTAATCATGATTGGCCGAGAAACAGCAAATATGCACAGCTCACCAATTAAATAATCTTCTTGGGATACAAAAAAGTTATACTTGCTTCGGAGTTTCCAATTCATGACCAATAGCGATGCTGGTCACGTCCTTACAGTCAATTTAGGATTAGGAGAGGAAAATTAGTTTAACATTCATTGCTATAAGAGGTCGGAAGGAATGCTCTGAATCTCGGTGAGCGCTACGGGAAAGCAATCGTTGGTTAGCTGAGAAGGTAATTCATGTGAAGCCACTAAATATTTAATGTAAACGAAGTTATTTTGGTTACAAGAAAAACTATGTTTCAAATCAAAGCAACGCAAGATCAATGTGCTTCGTTTAATAAACTTCTACAACACGATCGATTCCTCACTAAGTAATGTTGTGCTCTTCGATGCAGACATTAGTTTTATCACTTCGCGTTCTCCCACACTACCTGCCGTGATCAGCATCAACATGCTCTATTTCACACTGGTAAAATAAACTTCTGCTACGCAAGGTAGATTTCTAGGTAGTGAGCGTTAATAGAAAAATTTGTATAGCCTAAAGTTTTAATAATAGCTTTATGATTTTGTTCAGCGGCGCAGCCAAAATTTTTAATAACATGAAGTATGGTTTAAGTTTAAATTTGTTTCGAAATTCCGCGGAATTCCGTTAAATTTCGTTAGGGGCTGTCCACAAACCACGTAGACCGAAATTTCACTTTTTCAAACCCCCCCGTCCCCCCTAGTAGACTTTCGTAGACTTTTCCGACATAATTGCCATAGTTCCCAAAGAAGCTCCTGCCGAAAATTAATAAAAATAGTCAAATCTGAAATAATATCCAAGTGAAGATTTTGAAAAGTTTTCGAAAGCTGTCATAAGCTATTTTACGAAACGGGTGAAATGACAGGAGACCAAACACTGATGATGAGAAAAAATATTTTAAGCTCTTTTTAGTGGAATGTATTCAACTGTCAAAGACGAGTTTTGTAACTCCATTTAATTCCACCAATTATTTCGATATCTTTGCAGATATGTATTTCGACCACAAATTAAATGGAGCACGAATTAAATGGTGGAAATGGAGTTACTTAACTCGTCTTAGACGACTGATGATGATGACGAAATGATGATGGTTGCCGTTCAAATTTACCAAAACAAAACGCCGAGCCGTCCACTCAATTGATGGTGGAGTCTCGATCAGCTGATCGAAAGTGTCTCATAAAATGGCTTATAGAATACTTTGGAGAATTTTCCTGCTCAACACAGAAGATTTTCTTGGTGAAATCCATGACTTTTACTTCAGTGAAATTCATTACATTTTTAGGGAGAAATGTACAAAATTATTTCGGTAAAGTCATGCAAAAAAACAGAAAATCCTATAAAAAATCAACAAGTGAACTTCGCACAAACCTGCTGTATAAATCGTTTCCAAAAAATAAAAAAGTCTACGTAGACTTTTGGTATACGCCGTCCCCCTTCGTAGACGTATCGTTTTTCGAAACCCCTCCCTCCCCCTCAAGAGTCTACGTGGTTTATGAACAGCCCCTTAGAAGCTAGTTTTTTCTAGCGAAATTTTTGTAATTTTGCGAAACGAAACGAAATCAAGAAATCAGATTTCGCCATGCTCAAATTCCGCGAAATTTCGCGGAATTTCGTTTCGAACCACCTGAAACGAAATTTTTCGAAATACCGCATATGCTTAGAG
>NC_085140.1:11783479-11809395 GCF_024139115.2 Armigeres subalbatus | reverse complement strand
GCAATTAAAGCCTCAAGTCGTCTATCAAAGCAAGTGAAACTCCTGCAATCCAATTAGGCAATAAGTCAGACCCAATGGCATTTTATACATTTGCTCACCGTCGCAAACCAGAATGGCAACATATTTCACCCTTGAATAATAATGAACACCCAGATCCATTCATGTGTCAAGTATCGCGTCCGTCGGAATCTAATTCGGTATAAGTGACTTTTCACATTTCTTTCCTGAGCGACACTGACTCTATCCAGGGAGAATCAACGAAAATCTAAGCACAGAATGAAAGGTTTCTTCAATGGCACACATTGTGATGTTGAATGTATTCGAAGGAAAAAGTAGACGGATGAAATAAAACTTGCAACAACTGAGAGGAAATTCCAAGCCCTGATGAATACGTAGTAAATTTCTTTCAGATCTGTCAAGCGATATTAGATGAGAGCCTGCTGCCATGAATAGGACTACAAGTACCATTCGAAGAAGAATTTAGTTGTCAGGAAGCATTTTCTGATTATTTTTGCCTCCTCATAACAAATTTCATCAGAGACTATCATTCATTTCATACCGACGTGGGTGAGTGGCTGAATGAAGCGTGGTATGGTGGTGTGGTATGGGCGTATGACTAATGGTATGGCTTACTTACTCAAACACCCACAGTTTGCATTAAGTTCTTCTAACTCTTATTGGCATAGTGGGGGATGACTAGAACATTGCACTATGGTCCAGGATACAGATTTACGCGGAAAGATGCATTATACGCCTGTTGTACGCCCTTTTACAACTGTTGTTCTACAAGATTGTTCGAAATAGTAAGGCCATCATTATGGTGCTACCAGGAAAAAGGGTGGCCCATCATATAAAAACATTAGTAATATTGTTTTATTTATCAGAATATTTACATTTATGTTCTACAAAGTTGTAGCGCAACTTATTCCAATCAATTTTGCTGAAAAGCTTTTTCTGTAGCTCTTAAGTTGCGATTTAGAGAAATTTCACCCTAATTGGGTTAGTTACCTAAAATCAGTATTTTAATCTACTTTTTTGTTTTTGAAAAAGTTGTTTTCAGGTGACTTTTAGAGCTCAAAAATGCAACTTATTGAATAATATATTATCTTTCCGATCAAAAGTCATATATCTGTCAAAATTACATTTTCATAAGTTGATACCTCCGGTTATAGCGGACCGAAAAAATATATTCACACGGCATTTGAAGAAAATTCATATATTTATTATGTCAAAAAATTGAGGATATATTTTTTTATCTCAGTTTATCAATTTTACTAAAATCATGTTTTTTATATAAATTGATATAACTCGACAACGGAAGAAGATACAGACGATATTCTTATAGCAAAACACGCGTTTCAAAAGAGCCCCAAAAGTTTTCAGAAGGTGACATTTGTGAAAAATTAAAATGAAATGAACAGATCATAAATATTGTTTTTTGAAGGACATACTAATCCTGGTAAGTAAAATTACTCTAAACAAGTGAGCTTAAGAGCTACATAAAAAGATTATACAGCAAAGTTAATTGGAAAAAGCTGCTACAACTTTATAAACATTTCATGTCAATATTCCGCAAAATAAAAAATAGAAAAATTTCACATTTTATAAAATGACCCACCCTATTTTTCGGTAACTCTATAATAAGGGCTAATTATCAAGAACAATTTTGTAGAACAATTGTTTTCCTAAAAGTATATTTTAGGCCAAATGCATCTTTCTCGTTAATCTTGCAAGACGGTGATAATGTAAAACTTATAAAAAGTGTTAAAGCTGTAGTTTTTTATTTTTTTCACAAATGTCACCTTCTGAAGACTTTTGGAGCTTTCAAAACGCGTGTTTTGCTATAAAAATATCGTCTGTACCTTCTTCCATTATCGAGTTATATCAATTTATTTGAAAAAAACATGATTTTAGTATGGTAAAACTTGAGATAAAAATAACATAACTCAATTTTTGACCTAATAAGGAATAAATTTTCTTTCAAATGCCTGTAAACATATTTTTGGTCTGCCTAACCGGAGATATCGTCTTATGAACAAAATTATTTTTACAGAAAAACATTATTGATCGGAAAAAGACATTGAGCATATTTATCCACCAAAAGTTGCATTTTTGAGCTCTGAAGGTCACCTGAAACAACTTTTCGAGAAATCAAAACAAAAAGTAGATCAAAAATCTGTTTTTTTAAATACCCTAATCCAATTAGGTAAAATTTTCTAAATCAGCCAACGAGCTACAAAAAGTTTTCTCAGCAAAATTGATTGAATAAGTGGAAGAACATAACATGTCAATATTCTGAGAAATAAAAAAATATTTTTTTTTTATACATATTATAGGGCACCTTATTTTTTGGTAGCACCATAATGACCTTACTATTCCGAATAATTTTGTAGAACAACAGTTTTTTTTTTTAATATAGTTTTGTAAATGCATCTTTCCGCAAAATCTATCTGGACCATGCGGTTCTAAACCAAGTTACCGTTTTTGCTATGTATATTATGAGACTACACGATTGATGTTTTATACCAGGAAGTCGAGAAATTTCCAATCAGAAAATTTCCTAGACCAGAGCAGAATCGAACCCAGCCACTTCCAGAATGGTCTTGCTTTGTAGCCGCGCTTTACCGCGCTAAAGAAGGCCCTAAGAAATTAAGTTATTGTTTTTCTACTTATGAGTATACAATGTCCAATGACATTGCTATAATTCCAACATAGAGATACATGTTCGTTCATCATATGATTTTTGAGCATTTTGAGGCATAGTTGTCTAATCTGTGCTGTTTTCTTCTAATTACGGAATAATCCAGCGATTGTTGATGGTAAATGTTTAAAAAATACGACACAGTAAAGGTCAGATTCAATTAAAACCCGGAAATAGAATATACGAAAACATCTAAAAGACTTACATAGTTTTATGCTAGCCCACCCGGTGCTTATGCCGCCCTGCACTTGCTTTGTTCTCCGGGTTGACTTCTGAATGACCTCCGCCGGATGACTGATGGTAAGCAGAGCTACCAAGTTCTCTCGAGTGCACTCGCACTCAGCTTTGTAAGTGAAAATTTGATTCTATTATTCGTAGATTATCCCACCACACGACGGCGCGGCCAGACCCTCTCTTCCGGTGCTAATTAGTTGCAACTTCCTTCGTTAATTTTTCACTTCAAAAAGCGGAATATTCACTGAAAAACACAGGTGTGGTGCTTTGTGATGACGCACGGCTTGAATCCATATCCGGAATGACTTTCGACTGTGGTTTATTTTTTCCTCCTGGAATTTTATTCATTGGGACATTGGCATCGTTGCATCTTCAGCAGTAAACAACAGTGGTGGATCATTAAAATTTAACCTATTCAAACCCACTTTGATGAAGATGTTAATATGAACTTTTGATGTATGTACGTGTGTCTGCTTTTGATTTTCTCTATGGCAAGAGATGAGCCAGCCGAACTGAAATTCTCTAAAAAAGCTCAAAAACGATTAATCCACCTAGCGACAATGATTCTCGCAAATTGAAAAAAAATGATTTTGGAAATTAGTAGGAAACAATGGGAGAGGATTTCCTTCAATGCAACTTGTCGTTCTCAAATGTTAGAATCGTTAAGGATAAGTGCCTAAAAAGTTAGCACTTTTTTGGAACATTCAACAAAACACACGACAGATCACATCAGTCAGTCAAACTGAGTCAATTGGTATATAACAACTATGGTATCCGGCCTTAATAAAAGTTGTTTTGCATGGTTGTATTTAAAAGTTAAAAATAAAAATTTTTGACTGGAAAACTCACAGCTGAAAAAGTGAGGTAACTCCACAGAAAAAAAATTTGAAAATATAAATGTCATACATGTTTGCAAGTTATGTTAATTTATGGTCAACCTATATTTTTTCGAATTTGTTCAGAACATTATCACTTCTCCTCAAGAATTTCCCAAAGCTGGCCATAACGGGTTAACTAGCATGTTAGTTCGCTCGCTTTCAAATTGACTGATGTCGATTCATGATTTCCGTGAGGTCGCGTTACCGAAACTTACTATGATCGATCGAGGAAGCGAAGCTAATTGAATGCGTGCCTACCTGGAGGGAAGAGTCGGGGGCGCTTCCGTTCGCCTGTTTCCGACACAGTTGTATGATTAATATCGATCCATTCACAAGGCAAGTCGCACTGTAGAATGATAATGAAGAGAAATTCGGTTAGGTTGCATCCAAAATTGTTGTGATACTGTAGATGAGGTGAAATTTCGGACAGCGAAATACTTAAAAATCCAGATTAATCCACCTAGCGGTGATGGAGCCTCGTGTGTTATAAAAAATTTTTGGCCATAATTTTGAGCCCTAGTTCGATATGGCCAATTTTAATACGAAATAATGGGAAAGGATTCTGCGTCGATCGATCTTTTAGACAAAATTAATTTCAATTATAGATCAGCAATAACATAGAATTAAGTGTTGACGACTTTAGCTGATTCCACTGTTATTAGTCTATGTATTACACGATGTTATGCTGTACTACGCGCCATTTTGGTATACAAAATTGTTTTGGCCACTTCTGAGCCCTAGTCTGATCTGGCCAATTTTCAATAGGAAACAATGGGAATGATTCTGCTCGGATGCAGCTTTTTCGAGCAAATCGTTCCAAGGATAAGAGCGCGTGAAAAACACTCAGTGCTGCCGATCTGCAAGACAGAACTCACAGTCAACTAATGCCGTCATGAATGAATTCTAGGTGATATCAAGATGGCTTTAACGTGCATAAGACGGACTACAAGCAAGACCATGCTAGTGGCTGTTCATTCGGTGCAGTCTGGCAATTTCAGTTGGAAATTGTATCGACTTCCTGACAAAATGATCATCGTACTAATCATGATATATGAATGCAAAATGGTACAGCTAGAAACTCGAGTTAATAACTGTGGAAGTGCTAATGAACACTAGCTGCGAGGACTCTCTGTCAGTGGATAATGCCAATAGAAGAAGAAGAGGATATCAAATCTGTTTGGGCGACTTCAATGCGAAGATCGGATCCGACAACTCAACCATGAGCGCTTAAGGGACGCATGGTCTGGAGAAATGAGCGAAACGGAGAGCTGTTCGCAGATTTCTGTGTAATAATACATGGATCGATCCTCTTCCCTCATCGACCGTTCACAAGTCGTGTTCACTACAGAAATCCGACCACATCTGCATCAGCCGAAAATGGAAACAGAGCCTTCTTGATGTACGAATAAACGTATTGCCGATATCCGTCTGATCATCACCTCCTCATCGGCGAAATACACCGCCTGCGCATTGGCGGATTCGTCGGCAGGAGAGAGTTGGACGACGTTCAACACACGCGACTGGAAGATGCCACGGTGAAACGGTCCTTCGTTGAAGAACTGGAGACGCGTGCTGCAGATATTCCGGAAGGTGCAGCGTGGAAACCGCGGACCGCCATCAAGATACGCTTCGCCACCAGCAAGAACAATCGGGCAACTGCACAAGAAAACAATGGATCCCGATGAGACCTGGAGGAGATATAGGAGCGAAGAGAAGCCAAAGCGAGATAAGCGATCAAAAACCAGAGGAGCCAAAGTCTTAGCCCGTCAACGATCTGGCTCTTGAGAAGAAATAGAACTCTTGTCGATGGGACAAGCGAGCATGGGTAAACTATCTGGCGGTGACTCTGTTTCTGGTTTGCCGCGAACGGGTACCAATGGGTCCAAGAACATCTACAATCTACATTTTGTCTACGCGGATGACATACTGCTTGAGGTCGTCGAAGACTCCGGCGCGAAGGCGTATGCGAACAAGCAGCGGTTGGTGCGGTTCATCGATGGGCCTCGCGCGGTCGGCTTCATCATTTCGCGGGAAAAGCGTCCGCGGGCATGTTACGGTGGCACCGTCTTTCGGTCCAGTCTTAAAATTTATGGGCAGCCGATCCCAAACTGGAAACTCATCAAGTCGTCATGTCTCCATCACCGAGGGCAATCCAGCGTCTCCTTAACGGAAATCGCAGCGCAGTTTATTGCCACTACTACTCCTTCGTCAAATCGGTCCTGGTCTGACTGATTCCTGGTGCATGCCGTCGCTACACTGCAAAGCGACGACCAGAACACCCATGGATCCAGGCTATTCTCCCACGAACCAAAGTCGTAACTTTCGCTTGGATCCGGGCAATGTGTTACCAAGGAAGTCACTGCGGATACTCTTGGTGAGTCGGACACCATGGCCGGCGTTCCACGACTTCGTTCCTCTGCGACGTTAAAGCCTGAATCTAAGATCGTCAGCCATGGCAGGGCAACGGAAGGTCAATGGATTCGCGGTAGCCTGGTGACGCCCACTGGGCATTGCCCAGTCTCAAGGACCAACAATCATCTCCGCTTTGCACGGCACACTCGTTTCTCACAAAATTCCGGCGGAAGGCTATTTCAGATCGTGATTTGCCGTTGTCAAAGTTTGACATTCATCGATCCAGCTATGGGAAATCGACAAATATATGAAATGCCTTTGCTGATGATTTGCAAACCTATCAGCCCCATCTGCTTGCGAAAATGCACTGCTGTACTCAGATCTAGATCAGTTTTAGCCTCGGCACTCAACCTGGTGTTAGTCCACCTATAGGGGTATGCGGGCCTCCTGGTCTTTCCAGGGTTGTAGTACAACCCCTCTAAACTAGCGACTCTCGCTTCTCACCATCATATCAACAAGCGGAGACGCTTTCAACCATGGATTCAGGATAATTGTTCAGCCACAGATGGTCATCCAGAAGCAGTTTTCAATGGGGCCTTCCTCCCGTTAGGGACACCGTGATCTATGTCAGCGGTTTTCAACCTAATATATGTACCACTATGGGGGTATCCATAGTTTTCATTTTTAATTTTTGATCTGATTGTTCTATTTCCCTTTTATCCAGCACTATTGCGGTTTAGAAGAAATCAGCATGTGAAGTTTAGCTATCTTCATCTCTAATCATGCATAACAGATTCTAAGAGAACGTTGAAGTCAACCAAAAAGAAAACTACCACCGGACGAACGCTTTTTGACAAATTGGTGAGTCGAGTCAAGTACGAGACATGAACGACCTACAGTTGATTCGAAATATCTCCAAAGCTAACAAATCTTAGTGAAATTGAATAGAAAGTACTAAACTTGTCTGACTTTGAATACATACCACTAAAAAGAGCTTAACACTACTACAAATTGACGATTTGTGGCATGTATTCACGAGGAGTACATGGAAGTTTCCTTCAAAAGCCCATGGATAATGTAGTTTTTAGTCTTTGGTAAGGAAATTTTCTTTCTTTGTTTGACAAGTTTGCCAGAATGTCAATTTCTTTCTTAAGTAAATTATTTTAAGTCACGCAGTACTACAACTTGATATCATACGCATTTTCAACAAAAAAAACATCAATTCTTTCTTTACAATGAAAAGATCATTCCAGGTTGAACATTCTTTAGATACATCCTGATAAGTACTTCAGGTACTTCTTTAGAAGGAGGTAACGAATCATTAGTATGAATTATGAAAAAAAAGCAATTTACACTTGCACAAATATAAATTCTTTGATAAAATACTGTAAGAAGAAATTTCCAATTATTTGATGGAATAAATTAAATTGATATAAATCGTTTGCATAATCCTGGAGAAATTGCTCTAAGATAATATACCATATGAAATTTAAAGCTACAAACATTTCAGTCCTTTCAATTCTAAACGAATTTCTTGAGAAAGTCCAGAAAATAACCTCTAATCTAATAATCTCTAATAAGAAAATTTATGTCTATTCTAGATTATTAATTTTCTAAAATAATCCAGAAATGATATCTGTAAATTCCTAATAAATAATTTGTAATACCAATAGGAACTTTGATGAACTGACTCTGAAGGAATTTTCATAAAATTCATTATGAAAAAATGTCTGGAGACATGAACAGTTTCCAAAAAGTGAAAAAAAACTTGACCTCTGGAATATTTTCTGAATTGAATATAATAAATTACTAGTGGCTCATTTTTGGTACAACTGTTGATGTGATATAGTTTGACTCAAAAACAGATGGGATTTTTAATTACCTTATTTTCAATTTTATTCTTATTATAAGTTTATCACGTACAAGATTGGATAAGTAAAAGATAACAAAGGTTTGCCAAAATTAATTTAAATTCTCTTTTCCTGTCAATTCTGAACATGTTTATCGAAAGTCAAGATCAATATTACACGTTTTCTGAAACGTTCTGGAAAACGTGACTAGTGTTAGATCCGTGACTTAAATTACGGTGTATTTTTGTTTATAAACTAATTTAAAACCTCTTTTTGCGTGTTGAAGAATTGATTTAAATGTTTGTTTTCTGGAAAACGATAATATAGTCAATCTTTCCTGTAACATTTTCAAGACTGGAACTGAAGCGTATTTAACAAGAGTTGAACTGAATATCAATTCCCAGCAAGCACCGAAATTTACACGCACGCCGAGGTCTTTAGAGTACCTCTCAATAAAAAGGTTGATAACCGCATTTCTATGTCTTTGTCCCGCTTTCGGTAGGACTACGTTTATTCTATATTGGGTACTTTTACGATTGCGAAAAATAGAAAATAAACAGTTAATCCACCCTAGCGGTGTTAATGCCTTTCTCGTGTATCGTAGAATGTATTAAAATTACAGGAAGGTCAAAAAGCACTTTAGGAGAATAGTTCACATTTTTCTTTCATTTGCATTAATTGCATTGCCACTATTTTTGAAAAAATCGGTTTTAAATTTTTTCATGTAGGGGACCCTTGCGAGAAAACAATGATTTTCAATAATTCGAAATGCAATGTCAAGATCGGACCAATTTTCTATAACAAACAAGGGACCCGCATTCCTCGTCAGACGGTTGTTACGTCGTAAATCGGTAATGAGAAATTTTACGCTGTCCTCCGCGTAAAACCGACTCCAGTGTGTTACAATATTTATGTATGATTATTTACTATTGGAAACTTGCTAACAGTTTAGCAAACAGTTTCGATGTATATATCACGGTGTATTGCCATCAGATATGAATTCAATTGCAACTCACCGGATTTTATCTGGTGCAGTTAATTTGTGTTACTTTAACACGCGCGTTTTTTCAAAAGCTTCGGCGCGCAGGGGTGTTTGGACGTACTTCCGCTTATGTCTGGATTGCCACTAGATACGCTCGATCTTATGTGCTGCTGCAGTGGATACGTTCTGGAAACTTTTTAGCTCGTTTCTGCTGATTCTTGGTGTCTGCCGCAGTAAACGCAACGTCGAAGCAACTCGCGTAAAGGAATCTGAGTTGTCCCACACAGTTGGCAAAAAACTGCTGTTTATATCAATTTTCAACAATTGAGGACAATCCTCCCTGAATCCAAATATCAAAGTACTCACGTTTTCAAGGACGCACCCTCAATACGTAAACAATGCACAACTGTCATTTTATTATTTCACGCATGCAGCGACGCAGCAAAGTTGTGCGTTTAGTCGTTGTATGCAGCCAAAATCCTGAATCTACACCCCGTTTCAAATCACTCAGAGACTAATGGCGGTGCACCAACGAGGATAATACTCGATTTAATACGGTTCAAATCGTTAAAAAGTTAATACCTTGAACAGTAAGCTTAAACTCGTATTAAGCACGCAACCACTTTTCCCTTTGCACGGTAGTGAGAATAGTATGTGTATGAGAATGATAAATCATAAATATGAACGATGACTCTTGCTGTTTGTTTTGTTTTCTACTTCGTTAGGAATTTGCTGAATTCCGTAAGTTTGGAAAATTTAATAATTTTTCAGGCGATTTCACTTATTTAGTATGAAAAACAAGTTTTCCGAAACTTTGGATGGCAATAAGGCTTGAGCAGTTTGGCCTGAGAAAAACGGATTATAAACAACGGAGATGAGAGTGCTTTGTGAAATCAAAGTTTTATTTAGGGACTTTACAAGTATGAAGAAATTCTTATAGGATCCCACCTATTTCTGGAGAAAAAGTATGGTGGAATTCGGAAGTGCAAGGATGAATTCAACGGATTTTTAGGAGGAGATTATTTCGGAATCTCAGAGGATTTTTTTTCTAAATTCAGAACGAATTCTCACGGATTTCGAGATCAGGAGGAATTATCGTGACGTTTCAAAAGAATTTTCTTGGATTTCAAGAGAGATAATCTAATCTCAGAAGGTTTTACGAGGAATTTCTTGGAAACTCAGTAGGTATTCTCTCGGACTTTTTTGGAATCCTAGAACAATCTCCAGCGTTACAGGAAAAATTCTTTCGAACAATTCTCTCTTGCAATCCAGGAGAAATTCCTTGGAATTCAGAAGAAATCCTCTCGCGTTCTAGAAGGAATAGTCTCAGACCCCAGAATTTTCCCAAAGTAGACGGAGAATTCTCCCAAGCAGTTTTTGAAATTGAGAAAGAATAATCTTGGAATCTCAGAAGAATTTCTGGAATTGGAGAATAACGTCGCAAAAATTTCTCGAAATTCGCAGGAAGTAATACGTAACTCTAAATGATGGTAGAATGTTAACAGATCAAGGAATGTAAAATAACAACATTGCCAATGACAACAACATTGTCCTCTCTTGTAAAACTACAGAGGTAAAAATATTATATAAAACTACAGAGGTAAAAATATATATCAGGTTTCGCGTGGCGTATACAAAGGCATTTTCCTTAAAGAAAGTCTACCAATCACGTAACGTAAAATTTGGCTATTTCATCACTCCTCCCCCCTATCTTACACTATTTGTATGAATCTTCTAAAAATTATATGAATCGTCACACATCTCACAACCCCTCCCAGCTAAACGTTGTGTGATTTATGAATGTTTCTTTTGATTAAATGAAATTATCATTTTGATGAAATTGTGTTTTCGTACTATGTTTAGGTGTACAACAAGTCCTAATACAATTTCATAATTTCGCTTCAGTGCTTTGTTCGCTAAGTCCTTTCTAACAACGAATTACTTCAACTTATCCTAAAAACTTGTGATAATTTCAAATTCTGTCCCTTTTTTCTTAGTTGTGGATCTTTACGCTTTGGAAGAAGTCTAATTTCTGCCGGAGATACGGGTTTGACATCATAACTTGAAGATTCATATGCGTACTCTTGCCCCACCGGTTCCTGCGTACTTTTACCCCACTGCCCCAAAAATTATTCAAGTAATGGTTTTGACTTCTTGGAAAACCAACCGGATTGGTGTTCTGTACCATAAAGTACTCTATACAATAGGTTATCGAAATGGTATAATGTTCACCTGATTGAACGTATATATGGTAATGAAATACTAGTTGCGGAAATCCAATTATTTTTAGCAAAATGACCAAAAAGTTATCTAACTCCATATCTCCCTTGTTGTTTATTCAAATCGTTTACAATTACACATGATAATAGTTGGCCAGAATACCTGTCAAACTGATGCAGTGCTGCTAGTTTATCTTTTATTACTTAAAAAAATCGAAAACGTACTCTTACCCCACGCGCACTCTTGCCCCACTCTACTCTATTTATTTCTAATATTGATGATTCTGAAAACAATACTGAAATTTCTACAAGAATGCTACTCAAAAGAAACAACAGTAGGAGGTTTTATTTGCATCTCTAAGATTACATATTAAGTTTGTGATTCTCTGATAAACTTTTCGTTGTACGAGTTCAGTTCAGATGCTTCGCTGAGGTTAATATCTAAAAAAATATTAAAAATAAAACACTAATAAAAAATAAAAAATAAATTAAAAATATAGGGATATTTTGGAAAATTTCTAAACCATTATAAATTTTTCTCGAAATTTTTATAAGATATTCGCGAGTCCACATTTTTTTATATCCTCCTGCTGCAGTGAAGGTGTGCGAGTTCTAGATTTCCTAATACCTGATACACATTACAACATGATAACATCATCAAAATTTTCGACTTCATGAAAATTTATAATTTCCATCTTCAAAATTGATCGGATTAACCATATGTTTTAGTTACACAAGGTTTTTTTTTTAATTTTTGTACTTGAGAAATCCACGTGGTCATAGGGGGGGATGGGGTGTCTGTCAAATGACCACGATAAGCCATATGGGGGGAGGGGGGGTGGGTGAAAATCTTCAAAAATATGACCACGTGGTTTCTGGATGGCCCCTTGAGAGTATGGAGAGCAACATATTGAATTGTCTGACGAACTTTGTTTCATTTAAGCGTGTGCCAATGAATCGGTAGCTTGTGAGTGGCTGAGAGAGGTTGCGCGGCGGGGTATGGCAATGCTAGGGCAAAAACGCACTCTTACCCCACCGGTGCGGTAAAAGTGCGCATCGGGTGGGGTAAGAGTACGCATTTATCCAATCATGTGCTTTAAGTATATATTAACACAAATAAGAGCTAATAACATTTAATTGATGTTTAATGAGCATATATTAGGGAATGTTTAAAGATTACGTAACTCTTAAAGGGGGAGGGGTTCCAAAAAATGTGCACTTTCATACTGTGGTAGAAGCCTCTATTAATATTAGTTCCACTCGTTCACCTTGTTCATCCGTTCATTGTATGTATGACCTTGATATAGGTATTCTTCTGTGATTTGCCAAGTCAGTCTATCTTCTACTTTCACCGGGTGTAGTTCATTCACAGTCCAAGTGCGCGTCTCATTGATTGTCGTATCGCAAGTCGCTACCACAAGATGGCGACGAGGATTTAGAACCCAAATTGAAAGTAAAAATAAAGCAAATTCAGTGTCGTTCTACAGTGTTATTTAATCAGTGATCGGTGAAAAGATATAGAAATTTAATTAAAAAGAATAGTGTTTGATAAAAGAAGGGCTGGTAAGTGTATGCCGAAGAATGGAAAGAAACGAAAAAAATAGGAGTGCTGATGTAATGTGTTGATCGTGTGATGTATTTTTCTGTAGAGTATGTTGTGAAACGTCGAAAAAAATATCAGTTTGAAAACTGATAGATTTAATTAAATGAAAATGATGGCGGTAGTGGCTTGGTTTTTTTTCTTGGATGTGTTGAGACCGGTGACGCTGCATTCAAGGCCATATTAAGTTGTGAATGGATGTGTGAATGTACCAATCGCTCAATGCCAATATCAGTGTCAGTTTCTCCAAGAGAGTCTTGATGGATTAATATAGTGACAATGTAGAAACATTGATGGAATGCTCTACTAATACAAGTGCAGCTACAGCAGATGGTTATGAATTTTAAATTATGTCACAGATTTAATGATGCGGTGAATCATAATTATTATCAAACGTGTAACTTATGTGCTTTTTCAATAATCTGCAATCCCGAATCCAGTGAGCTATAATTCAAGGTAAGTCCATTCGCTCAAAAATTTTCCCCAATAACGCACTAAAGCTTCTTGGCGACCGCCAACCTTATCGTCATTCACCAATTCATTGATTTGTTGATGTAAGTACAAAGCAACCTTGAATGGCACAACACATACGCTGCATTTTATAAGTTATTCTATAACAAGACACAAGAGTGAAGAAAGACCTGGAAAATAATTGTGCTGTTGATAGATAACAAAAATGTATAACGAGCTGAAGCATTTATAATAGGACTGTGTTAAGCTTTCCAAATGGAAATTGTACGCTCTTGAATGATGCGCATCTCAGTTGATCGCTCTTGAATGTTGCGAATATGTGCGCTCTTGGATGATGTGCATTATGAATGTGGTTGTGAGACGCTTTGAGTTTTTCAATGGCAATTGCACGCTCTTGAATGATGCGCATCTCAGTTGATCGCTCTTGGATGTTGCGAATTGTGCGCTCTTGGATGATGTGCATTTTGAATGTGGTTGTGAGACTCGATGAGCTTTCCAATGGGAATTGCACGCTCTTGAATGATGCGAAGCTCAGTGGATCGCTCTTGGATGCTGCGAAAATGTGCGTTCTTAGATGATACGCTTGTGTTGGTATAATACGAATGAAACGTAACGGCCTTGAATGTTGTCACTATTGAATGATGTACCATGGCAATGAATATTGGTAGCACGAAAGATAGATAAATGAATAGCAGTGCATACGGCATGTGGGTATGGAATAAATAAAGAAACTATGTGTAAATGTTAAAACAATGTAAGGAATATCGCATGCTACATACAGATATAAGGATAGTTCTAAGAGACACTAAGAATAACATAAAGTGAGTTTTTTTTTTAAATTTTCAACAGCGTTGTTGTAACCAGAATGGCGAACGATCAGAACAGACTCAATGAGGAAGTCGTTCAAGTTGTTCAACAACATGTTTCGTTGTTCAGCCCGGCTTCCTATAATTTACCGCATTTTAAATACAAACATTTGCCACCTTCCGAAATTCGCAATTCATGGACTGCTTGGATACGGTGGTTCGAAACTATCATGGCTGCAGCCAACATTGTTGATGGAACAAGTAAAAAAATGCAACTTCTTGCAATGGGCGGCTTAGAATTGCAAAACGCTTTCTTTGGCATACCCGGTTTTGATGATGTTAGACCTGACCTCGACCTCTATCAATCAGCAAAAGAGAAACTTGATCAACTTTTCGCACCAAAACATCACGATAGTTTTGAGAGATTCATGTTTTGGGCTATGACACCAGATGAAGATGAATCAATTGACAAGTTTGCCTTGAGGGTTCAACACAAAGCAGAAAAATGTTCGTTTGGAAAGACAGAATTTGAGAGTAGGAACATAGCCGTCATTGACAAGATTATCCAGTTTACTTCTGATGATTTAAGACAAAAACTGCTTGAGAAAGAGATTTTGACTCTAGACGATACATTGAAGATGGTGAATGCGTATCAATCAGTACGATACCAATCGTCAAAAATGGCTACAAAGAGTACTACGATTCCTACGACCAATGTAAGCCGATTGTTTGACAGTCAACGTAACAGAGAGGAATCAAATCCCAGGTGTATGCGTTGCGGTTATAAGCGACATCGCGAGAAAGAACGGTGTCCTGCAATCAGTAAGACTTGTTTGAAATGCCAAAGAGTTGGCCACTTTCAGTCGGTCTGCAAGTCCAAACCTGTTACGAATAATGTAGGTATTTTATTTGATTCTTTTTTTTTGCACGTTTTACTTAAGCCTTCATATCCAATGTATGTAATAAAGCAATTGTTGAAAAAAATATTTATATTGTTCGCTAGGTTCAAGATCGCAAGCGGAAATCATCCAATAATCGCGATTTTGTTAACTTCAACAAACGACCAAGAAATGTCTTCAATGTTGAAGAAACCAAGCAAGTTTCCCCTGATCGCGAAGACTTATCTGTATACAATGTTGCAGACGGTGAAGATGAGCTGATAACTTGTCGTGTGGGTGGAGTTGAGATTGTAATGCTTATTGATTCAGGGTCAAAGCATAACTTAATTGATGACACTACTTGGGAACTGGGGGCAGCAGGGACTTTGTCCAAGGGCTTGACGATCCCTCCCCAGGCCATCTGCGAGTTGTGGCGCCTGCCTAGGATGTGGTGGGGTTTGACAGTGGGCCCTGTTAAACCTCTATAAAAAGCTGCATGTATCCGCAAGTAGGCTCCGCCAAAGCGACCGTGTGCCGCTCAAAGCGCACAAGCCCAAGTCCTGGTGTTAGGTGGGACGCTAAACAGCCCTGACACGACGGCCCTCCGGCGAGACAGGAGGTTTGCGCAGGCCCAATAAGCCGCCTGGAAAACCAATAATTACGAACAATATAAGAGATAATGCGACTCGATATAATCGGCAAAGACCTAGGCGACGAATAAAGGTTCACGATTGGAAGCTTGGAACATGGAACTGCAAGTCGCTAGGTTTCGCAGGTTGCGACAGGATGATCTACGATGAATTACATCCCCGCAACTTCGACGTCGTGGCGCTGCAGGAGATTTGCTGGACAGGACAGAAGGTGTGGAAAAGCGGGCATCGGGCGGCTACCTTCTACCAAAGCTGTGGCACCACCAACGAGCTGGGAACCGGCTTCATAGTGCTGGGAAAGATGCGCCAACGCGTGATTGGGTGGCAGCCAATCAACGCAAGGATGTGCAAGCTGAGGATTAAAGGCCGTTTCTTCAACTATAGCATCATCAACGTGCACTGCCCACACGAAGGGAGACCCGACGACGAGAAAGAAGCGTTCTACGCACAGCTGGAGCAGACATACGATGGATGCCCACTGCGGGACGTCAAAATCGTCATCGGTGACATGAACGCGCAGGTAGGAAGGGAGGAAATGTATAGACCGGTCATCGGACCGGATAATCTGCACACCGTATCGAATGACAACGGCCAACGATGCATAAACTTAGCAGCCTCCCGCGGAATGGTAGTCCGAAACACCTTCTTTCCCCGCAAAATATCCACAAGGCCACATGGAGATCACCTAACCAAGAAACGGAAAACCAAATCGACCACGTTCTAATCGACGGCAAATTCATCTCCGACATCACGAACGTCCGAACTTACCGCAGTGCGAATATTGAATCCGACCACTACCTCGTTGCAGTTTGCCTGCGCTCAAAACTCTCGACGGTGTACAACACGCGTCGAAGTCGGACGCCGCGGCTTAATATTGGGCGGCTACAAGACGGTAGACTAGCCCAAGAATACGCGCAGCAGCTGGAAGTGGCACTCCCAACGGAAGAGCAGCTAGGCGCAGCGTCTCTTGAAGATGGCTGGAGAGATATTCGATCCGCCATTGGTAGCACCGCAACCGCTGCACTTGGCACGGTGCCCCCGGATCGGAGAAACGACTGGTATGACGGCGAATGTGAGCAGTTAGTAGAAGAGAAGAATGCAGCATGGGCGAGATTGCTGCAACACCGCACGAGAGCGAATGAGGCACGATATAAACAGGCGCGGAACAGACAAAACTCGATTTTCCGGAGGAAAAAGCGTCAGCAGGAAGATCGAGACCGTGAAGAGACGGAGCAACTGTACCGCACTAATAACACACGAAAGTTCTATGAGAAGTTGAACCGTTCACGTAAGGGCCACGTGCCACAGCCCGATATGTGTAAGGACATAAACGGAACCTTCTTACGAACGAGCGTGAGGTGATCCAAAGGTGGCGGCAGCACTACGAAGAGCACCTGAATGGCGATGTGGCAGACGAAGATGGCGGTATGGTGATGGACCTAGGGGAACGCGCGCAGGACATAATTCTACCGGCCCCGGATCTCCAGGAAATCCAGGAGGAGATTGGTCGGCTGAAGAACAACAAAGCCCCTGGGGTTGACCAACTACCAGGAGAGCTATTTAAACACGGTGGTGAGGCACTGGCTAGAGCGCTGCACTGGGTCATTACCAAGATTTGGGAGGAGGAAGTTTTGCCGCAGGAGTGGATGGAAGGTGTCGTGTGTCCCATCTACAAAAAGGTCGATAAGCTTGATTGTAGCAACTACCGCGCAATCACATTGCTGAACGCCGCCAACAAGGTACTCTCCCAAATTTTATTTTGTCGACTAGCACCAATTGCAAGGTTCGTGGGGCAGTACCAGGCGGGTTTTATGGGCGAACGCTCCACCACGGACCAGGTGTTTGCCATTCGCCAAGTACTGCAGAAGTGCCGCGAATACAACGTGCCCACACATCATCTATTCATCGACTTCAAAGCCGCATATGATACAATCGATCGGGACCAGCTATGGCAGCTAATGCACGAAAACGGATTTCCGGATAAACTGACACGGTTGATCAAAGCGACGATGGATCGGGTGATGTGCGTAGTTCGAGTTTCAGGGGCATTCTCGAGTCCCTTCGAAACCCGCAGAGGGTTACGGCAAGGTGATGGTCTTTCGTGTCTGCTATTCAACATCGCTTTGGAAGGGTAATACGAAGAGCAGGGATTAACACGAGTGGCACAATTTTCAATAAGTCCGTCCAGCTATTTGGCTTCGCCGACGACATAGATATTATGGCACGTAACTTTGAGAAGATGGAGGAAGCCTACATCAGACTGAAGAGGGAAGCCAAGCGGATTGGACTAGTCATCAACACGTCGAAGACGAAGTACATGATAGGAAGAGGTTCAAGAGAAGACAATGTGAGCCACCCACCGCGAGTTGGCATCGGTGGTGATGAAATCGAGGTGGTAGAAGAATTTGTGTACTTGGGCTCACTGGTGACTGCCGAAAATGATACCAGCAGAGAAATTCGGAGGCGTATAGTGGCTGGAAATCGTGCATACTTTGACTCCGCAAGACGCTTCGATCGAATAGAGTTCGCCGCCGTACCAAACTGACCATCTACAAAACGCTCATTAGACCGGTAGTCCTCTACGGACACGAGACCTGGACGATGCTCGTGGAGGACCAACGCGCACTCGGAGTTTTCGAAAGGAAAGTGCTGCGTACCATCTATGGTGGGGTGCAGATGGCGGACGGTACATGGAGGAGGCGAATGAACCACGAGTTGCATCAGCTGTTGGGAGAACCATCCATCGTTCACACCGCGAAAATCGGACGACTGCGGTGGGCCGGGCACGTAGCCAGAATGTCGGACAATAACCCGGTGAAAATGGTTCTCGACAACGATCCGACGGGCACAAGAAGGCGAGGTGCGCAGCGGGCAAGGTGGATCGATCAGGTGGAAGATGACTTGCGGACCCTCCGTAGACTGCGTGGCTGGCGACGTGCTGCCATGGACCGAGCCGAATGGAGAAGACTCTTACATACCGCACAGGCCACTTCGGCCTTAGTCTGAATAAATAAATAAATAACTTGGGAACTGATGAAACTGAGGGATGTAAAGATCACCAATGAAAGAATAGATAGAGAGAAGAGATTTTTGGCTTATGGGCGAATTCCTCTTAAGCTCGTCACGACTTTTGACGCAAAACTGGATATTGAAGACGGTGATAAACTGTTGACTACTACAACATCGTTCTATGTCATTGAAAAAGGGCAGCAACCACTTATGGGAAAGATAACAGCACAACGTCTAGGATTATTGAAAATTGGGTTGCCAAGTACTCAACAAACTATGGTAGATCGGGTTGAGATAAGGAAAGAGTTCCCCAAAATCAAAGATGTCAGAGTGAATCTACCAATAGACAGAAGTTTTCCCCCGGTTATTCAACCGCTACGTCGTTGTCCAATACCATTGCTACAGCAAGTTAAGGCCAAACTCGACGAGCTGTTAGAAATGGGAATAATTGAAAAAGTCACCAGTCCCACATCTTGGGTATCGCCTCTCGTGCCAATAATCAAAGACAATGGTGAACTCCGGTTATGCATAGACATGCGTAGGGCTAACAAAGCGATTCAACGGCTCAATCATCCCTTGCCGGTATTCGATGATCTTAGCCCGAAATTTAGAAATGCTCGGTTCTTTACCACTCTTGACATTAAGCAAGCATTCCATCAAGTGGAGTTGAATGAAGATTGTCGCGACATTACAACCTTTGTGACGAACTGGGGCTTGTACCGCTACAAACGGCTTCTATTTGGAGTGAATTGTGCGCCTGAACTATTTCAGAATCTCATGGAGAGCATACTAGCTGGACGCAAAAATACGGTAGTATTTATTGACGACATTATGATTTTCGGATCAACTGAACAAGAGCACGACATCTGCGTAAAGGAAACTTTAGCGGTGTTGAATAAACATGGGATACTACTAAACGACCACAAATGTAATTTTAAACAAGAGAAGACGATATTTCTAGGCCACAAGCTGTCTGCTGAAGGAATTGCTCCTGCGGACGAGAAAGTTAGATCTATTCTTCAGTTCAGAGCACCGCAAAGCAAAGAAGAGCTAAGGAGTTTCTTAGGTTTGGTGACCTACGTAGCAAAGTTTATACCGGATCTAGCCACAGTTAATTCGCCGTTGAGAGCCCTCTTGAGACAGGAAACGCTTTTCGATTGGAAATTGGAGCACCAAAAATCGTTTGATGAGCTAAAGAGGTTGATAGGAACAGTGGATCATTTAGGATATTTCGATCCTCTGGATAGGATTCTTGTTGTCACAGATGCTTCAGGCGTTGGCTTGGGAGCGGTACTTATACAGTTCAAAGGAAATAAGCCACGGATTATTTGTTATGCGTCAAAAAGTCTTACGGATGTAGAGAAGAAATATCCCATTATTGAAAAGGAAGCGTTAGGGATAGTTTGGGCAATAGAACGATTCAAAATATATCTAATGGGTATAACATTTGAATTGGAGACGGATCATCGCCCATTAGAGACACTTTTCTCAGCAACATCAAGGCCAACTGCTAGGATTGAGCGATGGATATTACGAGTGCAAGCTTTCAGGTTTACGGTAGTTATAAACTGATAGATTAAGATACTTTGTTTTATTATTATTTTATTCCTTTTCTTTAATTTTTAAACCGAATGGTTTTAGGTCGTGTACAGAAGAGGATCAGCAAATATAGCTGACGTGCTGTCTCGTTTAGGCTCTCATGTTCAGGATAGTATGTGGGTTGATGAATCGGAAGTGTATATTCGAAATGTTATGGTTCGAGCGATTTCGGCCTTAAGTGTAGGTGAAAATTAGAAATCTTTGACCCAAACACAGAATGTGGTATACGTGCAGTCCAAGAAAGTGCTGCAGTTGTTGCTACTGATCAAGATTCAGAAATGAAGAAACTCAAGGAGTGTATTTTGAGTGGAAATTGGTGTTACGGTGACTTGAAGCAATATTCGGCATTTCGGTTGGAGTATTCATTTGTCAATAACTTGATTATGCGGGGTACGAAGCTTGTAATTCCAGGGTCTTTGAGAAATCGGATGTGCCAGTTGGCCCATGAAGGTCACCCAGGCCAATCCATGATGAAGCGTAGATTGCGTGAGCGATGTTGGTGGCCTGGTATTGATCAAGATGCCGTAAAATTTTGTGAAGCTTGCGAAGGTTGTAGATTAGTCCAGATGCCTGATCCTCCGGAGCCGATGGCACGTCGCGCATTGCCGGATAAGCCATGGATAGACATCGCGATAGACTTTTTGGGCCCCATGCCATCAGGAGAATATGTGTTGGTAGTTATAGACTACTATAGTCGCTACATGGAGCTCGAAATAATGAGCAAAATAACCGCACAAGAGACGATCAAAAGACTGAAAAGAATTTTCCGTACATGGGGTTGCCCCAGAACTGTTACGTTGGACAACGCGAAACAGTTCGTGTCGGTTGAATTTGAAGAGTGGTGTCCACCTGAACCATACTTCGCCGTACTGGCCCCAGGCCAACGGCGAAGTTGAACGTCAAAACAGGTCCTTGCTGAAAAGAATGAGAATCTCCCACGCATTGTACGATGACTGGAAAGCGGAACTCGATCAATACCTTCAGCTGTATAATAATACACCTCATACGGTCACAGGAGTAGCGCCCAGTGAGCTTCTTCAGAACCGTAAACTTCGTTCGAAATTGCCTCAAATTGATGATGTAGAATCAACACCTCCGAGCACCGAATTCAGAGACCGAGATATAGAACACAAAGCAATGGGAAAAGAGCGGGAAGATGCCATACGCAGAGCAAAGATCAGTAACATCGGTGTTGGCGACACGGTACTTATGAAAAACCTACTGCCAAACAATAAGCTTTCAACTAATTTCTTGAAAGAGAAATTCACAGTCATTGACAAGCAAGGCTCAAATGTTACGGTTCAGTCCAACGAGTCAGGGAAAACTTATGACCGGAACATTTCACATCTTAAACTGATTCCATCCGGAGTTCATCCGAAAGAGGTCAATGGAGAAGAGCCAAAGAATACTGACATTCAGGAACTGAAAAATCATGATGCAGCCATGGGTTCGAGCACAGCTGTGAGTTCGTCTGATTCACAGCATTCAGGACCAACATGTGAAGGAAATCTGGATACAAACGGTAAGTTTTGTAAGCTACAGTCATCCGAACCTGTTATCCGACGATCATTACGAGTTCCGAAACCAGTGAAACAGTTTGTTCCGAAAAGATAAGTATACGCTCTGAATTGTCTTTGTTTTATAAAATATTAATTAAATAATCGCAATTAGAAAAAAAAGTATCAGAAATCATTTTTTTTTCCAGAGAAAAGGGGATGTGGTAGAAGCCTCTATTAATATTAGTTCCACTCGTTCACCTTGTTCATCCGTTCATTGTATGTATGACCTTGATATAGGTATTCTTCTGTGATTTGCCAAGTCAGTCTATCTTCTACTTTCACCGGGTGTAGTTCATTCACAGTCCAAGTGCGCGTCTCATTGATTGTCGTATCGCAAGTCGCTACCACACATACGAAAAACCATTGTTTTTTATATATACAAAAAACTACAGAGGTAAAAATATATATCAGGTTTCGCGTGGCGTATACAAAAGCATTTTCCTTAATGAAAGTCCATCAATCACGTAACGTAAAATTTGGCTATTTCATCAACCCTCCCCTCCCATTTTTACACTATTTGTATGAATCCTTTAAAAATTATATGGATCGTCACACATCTCGCAACCCCTCCCAGCGAAACGTTGCGTAATTTATGAATGTTTCTTTTGATTAAATGAAATTATTATATAGATGAAATTGTGTTTGCGTACTATGTTATGGAAACTCATATGTGAATATGTACGTTATGTGGGAGATATTGATTTGAAAAATGTATTGGAGGTAACCACTTTCCCTTCGATGGGACTCGAACCCATGACCCTTCAGTACGCTAGACTGTACTGTACAACTGTAAGCCGCCAGACATTCTAAATACTACGTTCTCTAATGTGAACGTAGTACTATACACATGTGGTAGTGTTGGCTTGAGAAATGGATTGCGAGTGATTTGACTATGCGTCCAATTTGGGAATCTCGAGCTCGTTCAGTAGCCGCTAGGTTGCGAAGGCCGACGGAGGTCCTTCGTAGCTTAGTTGGTTAAAGCACCAGTCTAGCGTACTGTAGGGTCATGGGTTCGAGTCCCATCGAAGGGAAAGTGGTTACCTCCAATACATTTTTCAAATCAATATCTCCCACATAACGTACATATTCACATATGAGTTTCCATAACATTGTAAATTAACGTCCAAGTCGGGTGGTTTAATCCCCGGAAATAGGCAATTAACTTTGATTGAACTGAACCTGAGTTGCGTGCTCTTGCCTACGCAATGCGGTCGGGTCTGAGCTTGACGACCGACTGGCAAATGCTTACACAACCTCACTTGATCAGTACAGTTGCTGATGAAGAATGTGTACAGCCGCCAGACATTCTAAATACTCACGCTCCTCTAATGTGAACGTGTACTATACACATGTGGTAGTGTTGGCTTGAGAAATGGATTGCGAGTGATTTGACTATGCGTCCAATTTGGGAATCTCGAGCTCGTTCAGTAGCCGCTAGGTTGCGAAGGCCGACGGAGGTCCTTCGTAGCTTAGTTGGTTAAAGCACCAGTCTAGCGTACTGTAGGGTCATGGGTTCGAGTCCCATCGAAGGGAAAGTGGTTACCTCCAATACATTTTTCAAATCAATATCTCCCACATAACGTACATATTCACATATGAGTTTCCATAACATTGTAAATTAACGTCCAAGTCGGGTGGTTTAATCCCCGGAAATAGGCAATTAACTTTGATTGAACTTTGCGTACTATGTTTAGGTGTACAACAAGTCCTAATACAATTTCATTTTTTCGCTTCAGTGATTTGTTCGCTAAGTCCTTTCTAACAACAAATTACTTCAACTTATCCTAAAAATTTGTGATAATTTCGAATCCTGTCCCTATTTTCTTAGTTGTGAATCTTTACGCTTTGGAAGAAGTCTTATTTCAGCCGGAGATACGGGTTTGACATCATAACTTAAATATTCATATGCGTACTCTTGCCCCACCGGTTCCTGAGTACTTTTACCCCACAGCCCCAAAAATTATTGAAGTAATGGTTTTGACTTCTTGGAAAACCAACCGGATTGGTGTTCTGTACAATAAAGTACTCTATACAATAGGTTATCGAAATGGTATAATGTTCACCTGATTGAACGTATATATGGTAATGAAATACTATAGTTGCGGAAATCCAATAATTTTTAGCAAAATGACCAAAAAGTTATCTTACTCCATATCTCCCTTGTTGTTTATTCAAATCGTTTACAATTACACATGATAATAGTTGGCCAGAATACCTGTCAAACTGATGCAGTGCTGCTAGTTTATCTTTTTTTATTACTTCAAAAAATCGAAAACGTACTCTTACCCCACGCGCACTCTTGCCCCACTCTACTCTACTGTGTATATTAAGTGTAACATCACAAAATAAAGTTTCGAGTAGAAATACTGTGTTTATTATACAGAAGAAGAAAAGCCCAACCCCGTACTGCTTACAGATTTTAATGAAATTGTTTTTAGAATTTTTGAGAAGAGTTTTAAAAGCTTCTTCTGATGCTTTCTCATGGAGATTTTTTCGATTATCATCTTTCTGCTTCTTCTTCTTCTTCATGCAACATCAAAGCGCCAAAAGACTTGGAAACTACTGAGCCGGTCGGCGTGAATTTTTGTATACAAAAGTTTTTCGTGCCGGGGAAGGTTCTTAAGATGGTTCAAGACCCTCCCAAAGTCCCAACAACCATTCAAGCCGAATAAGCTAGTCTTTTATCTCAAGAAGGTGATTATTGGTTATAAAGGCGATTCCCCTATCACCAATGCGTTGCAATGTTTGTTGGGCCCTCTGGAAAGAGGGGGCTCCCATACAAATGAACCACAAATTACTACATAACTCAGGCACTAATCAAGCAAATGGAACCTCTCCGCTCTAGAAGGAACATTAATTTCTGCATAACTCGAGAACTAATCAAGCAATTTGAATCCATTAGTGCACAGTATGCTAATTTCGCGCTAGTATTGTCGGACAGTGCATTGTCCGCTAGAACTAGCCTATATGCAAACGCGCTATTACATTACGCTAATATCGCGCTAGTATTGTCGGATAGTGCATTGTCCGCTAGAACTAGCGAATATGTAAACGGGCCATTAAGATTAATAAATTGTTGGCATCGGCATTGTGTGTAATCAAAATGGCCGCCTAGTCGCTTATGCATTATACATTTAATATACCTACAAAATAGGCTGACCAGATCATTTCGGTGAAAAAACGGGACAAAAGCGCTCGCAAAACGGGACATGTAAAAAACATTATGATAAAATTCAGGAGCTGTGGAAATTTCAAAATTTAGTGATTTAATTTTCATTTTTCGTTTGAGAAATTAGAATTATTGTATTAAGTTAGTTGTGGAGAAATACTTTTAGAAACTTTTTTTTTAAATTTATTTAGATGTTCACTCTTCAAAGAAATGCGGACAAAAACACGAAGGAAAAAAAATTACGTAACATTAAAAAAAATGGGAAATTTCGAAATTTAATTTTAATCTACTCTGTTGTGATGGTTTTTCTCTGGCTCAAAATAAACTGTTCTGAAAGCAGTGACCATTATGCACCTACCAAACTTTTGCCTGCTCCTCGCTTTCACCCACCAGTGTAGCTTGCTACCAATTATTTAGCGCAGGGGTTTTCGATGCTCGGTGGTGCGTACATACCCCCTCCCCGTAATTCTGGTGGGCTTCCCTCTGTAGCACCAGAGTTACGATGCTGGATTTCAAGCACCGCCAACTTTGCCACCGGCCGCCGGAATTTGCCTCTCGATGTTTTCACCAGCGCTTGTCGCACTCGCCCGTCCGTTCCAGGATACACTTCAATTATTACGCCACGTGTCCAACTCTTCCTAGCTCCATCATCCGCTATGTACACTAGATCTTCGGTGCAGATTGGTGGAGTATCGGCATACCACTTGGATCTTTGATTGATCGAAGGAACATACTCTGCTAGCCATCGCTTCCACAGCTTGTCCGCCAAAGCTTGCGATCGTAGATAATAAGATAGGGGGGAGGAGTGATGAAATAGCCAAATTTTACGTTACGTGATTGGTGGACTTTCTTTAAGGAAAATGCCTTTGTATACGCCACGCGAAACCTGATATATATTTTTACCTCTGTAGTTTTCAATATATATATATATATATATATATATATATATATATATATAT
>NC_085140.1:11033491-11053464 GCF_024139115.2 Armigeres subalbatus | reverse complement strand
CTGTAAATCATTAGTATGTTACTCGCAAAGTCTTGAAAATCTAAGTTGAACGAACGATGGAATAACGCCGTAGGATATTTCTATTACCACTACTACATGCGCACTAATGGAGGTGGGTAGACAGTGAAACTTGTGTTCAGCACTCATAAGCGCACACAATTTGTTGACATGGCTTTTAATTAATTGACACGATGGCTTCATTTCCAGGGCACCATACAGATACAACCACGGGAAGCGTTCTTAGATAGCCCGAGACGCCAGACGGGGAAGTTTGTCAAGACGGTGCAGGGGCAGCTTTCTCCTGTAGCTAACTGTTGGGAAGTGCTTGCCCACCAGCAATAATGTAACTGAACGAAGCATACCTCTTCCTAATTTGTATGTCGTTCTAGTTGTCGTATGGTCAAAAAAGACTGACCAAGTAAGATTAGACTAAGTATCTTGAGACACTGCACAATACCGTGTAAATGAACATTCTCTCAAATATAGTTCGAATCTTGAACCTCCGCTTTCTATATGGTGGATGGTCATTGGGCATAAAGTCGTTTGGAATAAAGCCGACGGCGTAAAGATCACTTGGCATGATGTCGTTTGACATAACGGCCGTTTGACATAATAGTCATTTGGCATTATAACAACTGTAATCACAATTTCGGAACTTTATGCATAATATATTTCGGTGTTATAATTATTACCAGTGGGAACGTTACAAAGAGATGCTTTGAGATTATTTTGTTTTGCTTGAATTTGCATCAAATCCCACTGCTCGAAGGAACATTGGTAGACTTCCTTTAATTATTAATATCTGCCTTTGTAACCTTAAGCATCTTTCTACCTTTTAGTCAGTAGCAAGATCGTCGTTGACTAAGACAAACTACAAACAACAGAAACTCGAATAGCACAATTGTAAGTGCTCAAGAGCAAAAACTATTTTTTTAGTTATCTCTGCAGGAGATATCATCTCTTTAAAAGCATACTTTGTCGTGCATAAATCTAAACAGTATACGCTTCCTACTTCATAGGATGAATTTTCCTAAAAATATGCGATTCTTTTTTTAAAATAATAGACCTGTGCAAGGGTTCATCGAATTCACTCTTGATGGGTTTTGACATTTGAGCGGATCGTCCACTCGAACAAAAGTTCATTTCGTTGGTCAGTTAGCATATGGACATTTGGCATAGTGTGATAGCATCAAAAGTGAGGGTCATTTAGCTTGGGCTAACAGCATTTGGCAAAACGGACATTTGACATAATTGCGTCCAGCATCAAAAGAAAGGGTCTTTTTGCTTTTAACGGACATTTAACATAATTTTTCTTTGCGTTCGCTAAATGGTGACTAAGTGGTGCGGGCAACACTCCAGAATAATAAATATAACTGCCGTCGATAACAGTATTAAAAAGACATTTATCCTCTCGTGGAAAGAATGCATTTGCAATGCAATGCCAAAAATAGGCGCATGTCCGGATTCGAGCAATGGTAGATAGAATACCTTCTTTAAAAGTAGGCGTGTGGCCGGATTATGGCAATGGAGGATATGATCTATTCTTTAAAAGTAGGCGCTTGCCCGGATTAAGGTTATGGTGGATGCGATCTTTTCTTTAAAAGTATACGCTTTCCCGGATTATGACAATGATGGATGTGATTCCTTCTTTGAAAGAAGGTGCTTGCAGATTGAGGCAATGAGCGTTATTCATGGCAATGGAAGATTTGGTTTGCTAGCCCGGATTGAAGCAATGGTGGATGTAATCCCTTTTTTCAAAATGAGTTAATAACATTTGAATTGTGGCAATGGAGTGGATGTGACTCTTTCTTTATAAAGTAGGGAGCTTGTCGGAAATAAATCAATATGGTAGATGTGATCTCTTCCCGAGTACTTTAATTCAAATTGATTTGGTTGCAGTAAATCATATGTGACTTGATTTGTTTTAGTAACTCGTCTACGACAAATTATTATTGCTTGAGTTTTTAAAGTTAGGCGCTTGTTCACTGATTAAGGCAATGGTGGATTTGATCGGAGTCTTAAGGCACATAAGCGGATTGAAGCAATAATTGGATGTAAAGCCCTACTTTAGAAAGTAGACATGTGGCCAGAACCGTCAGCCAATGACGGATCTCGTCCACTCCTCGGAAGTAATTCTACCGTTTTATTATTCCGTTCTTCCGGAAAATATCTACCATCAGTCTAAATTTATCAGAGCAGCCCCGACCTACTTTATCTACGCTAAACAATAAATGAAAATATCCTTTCAAGCTTTCACCTGGTTTAAAGTTATGCCAAATGTCTGTTATGCCAAATGACCCACTCCATATCAGTTCGAAATTATGCCAAATGTCCGTTATGTAAATGACCATTCTGCCAAATGATTATATCCCAAATGGTGTATATGCCAAATGACTTTATGCCAAATGACCCAGACCCGCATTGTTCCCGACTGCTTGCAAATATAGTGTCTGGTTCTTCACAATTTTGGGCATTTGTTCAGTTTAGGAGAAGGAAGAGTTCTTTCTTGCAAAGGATTCATTTACCCAGTAAAACCCAGATTGGCTTAGAGGCTCATCCTTACGATTCAAACTCAGTTTGCAAGGTGAGATATAATCCATTCTTTTTTTTTTTTTTTTTTTTTCTAGTTTTTACTAAAACTAATTTTATTTACTAATTATCTAATACCCATTCATCCTCACAGACTAAGTGTTCCGTGTTTCCTTTTTATCATGTCCTTCTTTGCTATGTTACGCTTTTAGTTGGTATTGATATACATTTCAATTGCACTCTGGCAGTTAGAATTTTTCCTCTGGTTGAATTGAATATGCTTAGGAATTACAATGTTTTTTCAACTTAAACTTAAGCTTAACCTGGCCTTTACTAAGAGGTACAAGGGTTAATCATTTGCAATAGAAGATTCCAACGATTTTCATCTAAAATTGGTAATTATTTTGTTGGACTTGTTTGTTGCAATGTCTCCAATATTAGAAATTCTATGAAGTTCATTGGTGCACTATACCACGGAGGCAACTTCCAGAATGTTTTCAAAATTTTATTTTAGAATCCTCTGGAGTGCCTTCTTTCTGGTGTTAAACTTAACTAGTATATTAGCACAACATATAACCTTGCAGGTCTAAAAATTTGTTGCTAAATCAAAGTTTGACATTATAGACAAAATTTTGATTTTCTGTTATCAGAATGGATATGAGCACTTAATATATTTGTTACATTTGGCTTAGAAGGCCTTCAATGCTTGATTTTTTAAAAGTTAATTTTGATCTAGTGAAGTCCTCATCAACTGGCTTCATAGACCAATTAATTGGAACCCCCATTCATAGTGACAATATGTCTGCTAGAAGGTTTCAAATAAAAGCTCTCTAGCTTATGTGGGAAAATTATAAGCTGAATTTTGGAAGCATTCGGAAATTCTACATTTTGCAAGTAAAGTGGAGAAAATATCCAAACTTTTACAATCTACTACAACTGACTTTGAAAGGCTTCGCCCTTTGGCTGAAAGGCCATGTAATCTGCAAACAAAGATTTTGACACCCTGGTGAAGTAAATCTGAGTAAGTCAGAAGTAAAAAATGTTATACAATATAATTTAATGTGCTGCAGCAGGGGACATGAGCCCTTACAGGTAATCTGTCAGATTTAGTATTCTGATAGTTTACCTGCAGTGAGCAATCTGATAAATAATTTTGGATTAAGTTTTGTGGTATGCAGAGGAAGATTAAAATTCATCAATTTTACAATCAAACCTTCATGTAAACACTGTCAAATGCTTTCTCTATATCAAGAAAAGCAACTCCAGTCGAATATCCTTCAGATTTGTTGAGCCGGGTTAAGTTCGTAACTCTTAATAACTGATGAGTGGTTAGATACTTGCATGGCGAAAACCGAAATTGCTCATCATACGTAGAATTGTCATTAATATGAACCATCATTCTAGCAAATAATCTTTTCAAACAGTTTGCTTATTGAAGAAAGCAAACTGGATTGGAAGCGATAACCTAGAAGCCTCAAGCTGGATTTTTATCCGGCTTCAAAATTGGAATTCTTTAATTTTTCCATTTCATCTGGAAAGTACCCAATTGAAAACATTTGTTAAATAAATTAACCAAAAAGGATAAAGAGCTCTCAGGAAGTTTTTTGATAAGTATGCTTAGAAAATACCATCATCCTCTTGGGGCTTTCATATTTTTAAATTTTCTATTAATAGATCTCACTTCATCAAATTGGACTTTCCCAACGAAAGTTCAAAAGTATTCTCTTGATTGAGAATCTCTTCGAAGCTCCGTGTAACCTGATCCTCAGTTGGACTAGTGAGACCTAGACTAAGTGGGCACTCTCGAACTGCTGAGCAAGTTTTGAGCCTTTTCACCATTTGTTAATAAAATTTGATTTCCCTCTTTAAGCGCTGGAATTGGCTTTTGAGGTTTTTTAGAATTTTCGTTAACCAATTTCCAAAAGGGTTTTCAACTGGCAGATCCAACTTCGAGGGCCGCTATTCTCAAAGATTGGTATTTTCTCAGAATAGCGAAACGTTTTTTAATTTCATTTGCAAATCTCATAAATAACTTTCTTGCTTGGGATCTCATGAGTTCTTTGGTATTACCTTCGCCTCACATTTTTAAGACGGATTAAGTAGCTGAAGATCGTCGTCAATAATAATGGAGTTGAATTTAACTTCGCATTTCGGAATTGCAATGCCTCTGGCTTCGACAATTAAATTTGTCAAAGATACGAGTATTATCAATATCACTTGCTGGTATCCAGAGGAATATCAACATCAAAATTCCCTGTCATTAACCGTTTTGCTCTCAAATCCCAATCAGCTCTATGATAATTAAAAGTAGAGCTGATTGGATTATAAATATTCTTGTGAGATTTCAAATGTCACAGGAAGGTGATCAGAAGTCAAAGTCAGCATGAGTTGCCAATTATTTTTCAGCTTGACTTGAATCCATTAAACCGTCAATTGTAGAAGGATTTCGACTGGAAGAAAAACAAGTTGGTCCATTGGGATATTAGATAATATAATATCCCGCAGAACAATCTTCAAATAAAATTTTACCATTCTGGAATTGCTTTGAGCATTATTCCATGAACGGTGTTTGGCATTGAAGTCACCACCAATTACGAAGAATTTTGATTTGTTGCGAGTCAGAATTTGAAGATCAACTTTCAACCAAATTCTTTTACTTATTGCATTGAAAAGGCAAGTAGGCTGCAATGAAGGAAAAGTGTCCAAAATTTGTTTCAACAGAAACTCCCAAGGTTTCAGCTTTGGTTTTCAAACGAAGAAAATGTTCCATGTTTGATGCGTCTATTAATAATAATGGCGACTACAGACACTATCAAGACGATCATTTCTGTAGATAAAATAGTTTGGATCTCTTTTAATGGAAATTTTGGTTTTAAATACTACGTTTCAGTTATAATGGCAATATGGCCATGTATGAACTGAAAGGAGATTGAATAATTCATCTTCCTTACCCTTTGAGAGCGGGCATTCGAATTTAGAACTTTCACACAATTATTTGGGATCCATTGAAACGGAGTCCGATTACAATTTTTGGCTGTACTTTATACCAGCTCTGAACAGCTTCAGGAATGGGTATTTGCTTTGAACATTGCATCAATCATGTGTGATACATTTGTTGAATTAAAAATCGAAGTCGGAAGAGGGACATACTTCCTGGATCAGCAACATGACCGTTATTTTCCGTTAGGACATGGGTATAAACCTCATTTTTAGAGAGAAATTTTGTCTTGTAGCGATGTTTGCACCGTAGGTACATTAGGCGACTGGAATTTGCTGGGGTGCTTGCTACCCGTTGACTTGAGCAAAATTTGTTTAATGAATTGTGGTGGGTATAGATTATCGACCAGTAACCGGTTTCGAAATTTGAAGCGATTTGAAAAATTTCTACCCGTCGAATCTGGGATCCGATTGGAATTTCCCGTCATCAATTTTGCACGGGAATTCGCTTTTACGTGAAGGGCATTCCCAGAAATTGGATTTATGATTGCCCCCACAGTTTGCGCACGTAAATGTATTGGAATCTCTCTCACGGGACATGCGTCCTTGGCATGAGAGGTTCCTGCACAAATCATGCATTTAGCATCCATGTGACAATGTTTGGTTCCCATGACCCCACTTTTGGCACTTACGGCACTGGGTAGGGTTTGGGAAATTTCCCCCAGGCCTGCGGAAATGTTCCCATATAACACGGACATGAGATATAATGCAGAGCCTTTTGACTTTTCATGTTATTTAGTTCACTTTTGTTAGGTGAACTAAATGAGTTACTTGAGAAATACCCTCTGGGAAGTACCAGAATGAGATTTCTTTTTCATCTTAATTAGCAGACTGGTGAAAATCCAAGTAATTGAGAAATTTCAATTTTAATCTCATCCAGTGATTTGACATCACTGGGGAGACCTTCAAGACGACTTTGAACAATCGCTCCAGTTTTGTCGTCGCGCCGAAGAAATTATGGCGCTTCTCGGTTAAATACTGAAGAAGACGTTTTGCGATCGTCAAAGGATCCCGACAAAACGCGGCAGTCACCCTTCCTAGCAATCTGAAATGAAGCCTTGATCCCCTGATTTACTCAAAATCCTCTCATTCTAAAGCCAGAAAGCTCGGCAACAGGCTACCGTCAGCGGAATGCTTTTGCTTTTCGCATGAATCGAATCACCTGCGCGATGATTCGATTTGCTCAATATCATCGTTAATCCGTCAGACTGATTGCTCAGTTCGATAGGAAAAAAATTATTTCAGTATTTAGAGTTATGAAGGAATATCTGAATTCTCCAACTGCCTTCTATTTTT
Organism: Armigeres subalbatus; assembly: GCF_024139115.2. Classification (NCBI taxonomy): domain Eukaryota; kingdom Metazoa; phylum Arthropoda; class Insecta; order Diptera; family Culicidae; genus Armigeres; species Armigeres subalbatus. The sequence goes on along the minus strand of NC_085140.1, from coordinate 11,046,642 downwards.
CCGCGCTTTGGCAGGACGGTCTTGAAACCTTGTTTCTTTGAAGGAAATGGAGGGTTCAAAGATTATTCCTCTTGTTTTATTTAATACTCATTGCTGAGCGTGGGCAATGACCTTCTAAGAGAGTTTTCCCAGAACGGTGTCCCTGCAGGATTACCACCGCTTGTCGGAATTTTACTTCCGCAAACGGGTCCAGCAATAAAACGAAGGCACGGGTCCTTGCAAAGATCGTAACTGGGATCAGTGGGTACAAATAGCGCTAAGAAGCACCATTGAAATTAAAATAACTTCGGGTAGTATTAAAAACTTCCTTCCGCAAAGAGAAAAGAACCGCACAGCACGAAAGCACGATACGGTCACAGGATCCCTTCTTTTAAAGGATGCTTTGCTACGTTTAAGGTAAACGAAAATATAATCCATTTTTTTAAATGGATACTTTTCAAAAATCGCCCATTTTTCTTTCATCGATTCACTGTTTCCCAGAAACATGCCATCAGTCCTGTCTAGAAAGAGAACGAAGTGATGTCTGCACAATTGACTAATGACTGTTGATCGTGTACCACCGGCTTTATTGGTTGTTGAACAGCTAGACATTTAACTTATGCGCTTTCGAATGTATGGGAAGGGGGGCAATATGCCCTAAGCTAAGCTAACGCAGCTTCTGTTGTCTTATTTGTAACGCTATTCATAGGTAACACCATTATGCATCAGTTCGCTCGAGATAGCTAGTTGATGCCATTCAAAATTATCAAAATCTCAATCATATGGATATTATTAATATTTCAAAAAAGTGGTGATATTTTGTTGCCGGAGAAAACTCAAGAGGCAAAACGCCTTTTGGCTGGCAGCTTCTAGAGAACAAAGTACCACGCGTCGGCGAATCAGAATCCTAGTACGGATAGTCCCGTGGAGACACGAGTACTTTGTAGGTTATTACCACTAGAGGCGTTTTGCCTCGTCAAAAGCAGTTAGATGTTTTCTTCTTCAAAATGTAGGAAATTTTCGCAGTTTCAGACCGTACTATGCACACTTGCAAACTTTCTTCGCCTTTCTCACCATAATTTTAGATCTAGTTTGTTACGGACATAATAATGACGGTAAATATGAGGGAAACCACAAAAGGCGTTTTGCATCGGGGGGCGTTTTGGGGCCTCTTCCACTAGACTTTAAAATTCGACTTTTGACTTTTGAAACAAATAACGGATAATAACGATACCTAATTAAACAGCGCAGAAATATTCTAAAGAATTCCTATAGATAAATTTATAATGCAATCAGGAAGAAATATCTATATGAGTTTAATTCGTATTCAATGACATCGAAGAAATAAAATGCAAGTAATTTAGTTAGGAACAGAAAAATAGATGAACAAGGAGGTTTAACTGTCAATTTCTGAGCTGATGACAGAGCGACAGTCTAGACCGATTCCTGCAATTTTAGTTCTTCTCATATAGCTATTTGATGTTTATGTGATTTAAATTTTCAAAAATATTCATGATTTATTTAAGTAATCGTCTAGCAATTCTTGTTCGTAACAAATTGATACATTTTGGAGAAAAAAACGTTATATTCATTCATCATATATATAATAGCCCTGTTTGTCTGTCCGGTGACTAGCCAACCAGACGCTGCACGCGGGGAAATTCTGACAAAAAAAATTGACGCTTCAATTCTTTTCCACTATCAGATGCAGAAAACAAAACCAGTGATAACCTTAGACAACCAGACCGCTTTGATAGAAAAAATCTGAACCATGATACGGTGAAAATTTTGATTTTTTAAATGCAGGAAAGAATCTATCACTCTTAAAGGTGGAAGAAAAACTTACTTGCCACAGGTGCTATTAAGCATTGACAAATAAACTAGTCTTTAAATAATAATCTTAAATAGTTAATTTTTATTTTCTGTGTAATAATCTTTACATGAATTGATTATGTCATTTCACTGATTGAAAGTAAATTTTCTGCACAATTGAGATATGACTACAAGGTGTTTTGTATAATGGGGTATTGCACAATATTCGTTTTTTCTATCACGTTCGTTTTGTCAGCATCATACCGGTAACGAATGAGACAGAAACTTTTACAATCGTGAGCCCAGGATTTGGGGAATTGATGTAGTATAAGAGGTGCGCAACAAGAGGGTTCAAACTCCACCTGAGGCAGACGTGCGATCTCTTTTAATGCTCACTGAATTCGTTTGCAATCAGCTTAATTGACCTCTGGGAGTTGTTTTTCCTTTTCTTTTTCCAACTTGCCAATGGTTGTCTGTAGCATTGTCTAAATCATGTGTATCGAAACAGATTCTTCGAAATAGGATTAAGATTTCAGACAATTATTTTGCCTACAAACGGAAAAAAAAGTTGTGAGATTGGGTAAGCCTACGATGAATGCGGTGGAGGTGATGTTGGGATCCGGTTTGCAATGTCATGCGGATTATTAGAAGGATTGTTAAATGTACTTGCCAGCAAAATGTCCCAGAATAATCCTTTTCGATATTTTTGTCTAAACGTTCTGTACATGTATATATAGGGTTTCAACAGTATTTTCTTCGCACTGCCACAATAAACAGTAATCATAATTTAAAATAAGGTCACAATGTTGCGTCCCACTCGAATGCAAATCAAACAAATGAATAAATCCCTAATTACATAGTGAGCCAAACCGCACCACCATCGATCCAGCTTCAATCGGGAAACCTGTCTGTGACACCCCGTTTCTACTCCATCTGCTTCTCCGGCAATATATACAGCCAAACAGACACCTCCAGGAGAATACATATGGATGTCATGGCATAATTATCACATTAATTGAACTGTAATTGCAAAGCATTAATCATCATGCTCTCAACGCCGATCTCGCAAAATGCTGACGTTGTTCATCCCTTGCGAGTAAGCGCATTCAGCTGATGTTGTCAAGCTGCTGCACTCGCACTCTACTGCACTATCCAGGATAATGGCAGAATTATAGCCTGAATTTTCACTGTAGACAGGAGCCACCTAATCGCTGCCTTTACAGTGAAGTGCATATGCAAGTCACATGCACGGACTGAAACTGATTAGGTATACCGACTTTGTTCAAACATGTAACCAGGAGGGGTGACCCTATCCTGTAACGCTAATGAGTCAATATCCCTCCTATGCGAGAGAAGCGCATCGTGGGTCGTAAGTGCTGGATAAACATATCTTGAAATAAACTATCGAACTTACTTTCGAGATAACTTATGACTGGTTTCGATTAGTGGAATCGAGTTCACTTGCATAATTTATACTGTCAATTATATTTATTATTGTGATCGGGTTAATTTATTAGTTGAAGTTTAGGAACAATTTTAAAGAATTTACGTAATATCTATTTGGATATACGCCACTGTGGCGTGCGCAGGAGATCACGTTCTGAGACCGGTTGTCAGCCCTCACCTCCGGTGGCACTTTGAACATCGGACAAACACACCGGGGCCCCTAAGCTGCGGGTTGGTAACTGAAACTCAAATTATATCTAAAATCCAGCAACACTCATACCGAATAATTGATCACATTAATCAGTGATACCGGATAAGTGAAGACAGTGTTTGCTGTTGGATAGCAGCATCCACTCTTTCGCTCTGGGCTGTCACTGGCCCTTTTCTCTATATGGACAGGATAGATGGTTACCGCATCAGCAGATTAAGGTAAGGTTTGGCATCCGGGCACATGCATCATGCTTCCGTAACCCGCGCAAAGGTTAGTATGATTACCGGTACGTAATCGCTTCTTCTTTCAAATTGTATGGGACCAACGTTAGTTGACCTGAGCTAGCGAAAAGGACAGGTTGTTGAAATATGTGATGTGCGACGGGCACGGTGTATGCTTCAGTTTGGCATCATAATGATGATAGGAACGATACGTAAATTAAAGAAATTGGTGAATTGTGAGTCTAAACCTACCAGACGATGCTAATGCTTTTAGCTAATTGATTTGGTAACTTTGATGCTAAACTGCTTAACAACACACTTGATCGAGTCAGAAGTTATATGCTTTAAAAATCTGTGCGAAACTTAAGTACAAATGTTGTGAAGAATAGTATTCATAATCGCAAGTGTTTATATGTCAATATTAAACAAAAATATTCATTTTAAATGCTTTTCACAGGTGTTTGTGGATTTAAATTTACTGTTTTTTTCTCTATTCTCTGCTCACCGGGATTCCTTCCACGTTGTAGCACAATTTCCAATTAGTTGGATTTAAGCTCAGCTCACATCTGCATAACAGCACAATTCATTTGAACCATTGATTTCTGAATCGATATACCTACCCTGTTATTCGTTCTGTAGCAAGGCATCACTTCAGAAAGCAAACCAGTTCCGTTGGTATTCCAGGAAATATAAAATTCCACACTCATCGGTGCTACCAAATCCTCACTTGCACCAATGAATAGCGAAAGCGAACCGACTAAACCACATCGAAAGCTTAATGATGTCGGTTTCTACAGGGTAAAGAAGAGGTGCACAGGAGTGTTTACCAGAAATAAATAAACAAGCCAGAAGCACTCAGCCAAAAGTGATGGACGCGATAATGCAACAAAGTAAGTCTCCTGAAACAAGAAAGATTTCTTTGAAGTTCGTTAATCGATTCTTGGGATGCGGCAAACGAAAACAAAGGACAAACCGAAGAATGACCCGGCAGATCAACATCAATCTTGTTACAACAGATTATTATGATATAAGTTGAATCAACTATACTATTGAAGGCTGCTGGTGCTTTACTACCGAGGCTCTGATATTGCTTTGCTTGAAAGTGTCATTTTTATTCAGTTATTAATTTTCCAATTTTTCAACTTCTAAATCACCACAAATTTACTCAAACTTATGGGCATAAATCCGTCGTTTTTCTTTTAATATATCTTGAAGAGCGAAGATATTTGTGGTTTAGTATTTTCTAGCTAACCTAATACAACAGAAGGTTAAGATGGATAAATATTTCTCCATCTTCTCACACGAAAAATTAAAAACATGCGCTAAAATTAAAAAAAAATCTATTATTTAGCATTAGAGAGTCCATCCCGACCAAAAATCCAGGGATCCCGGATCCCGAATCTCGGGAATCATTTCTTAGCTATACCCGAGCAGGAGCGACGACCTCGAAAACAAGGGCTGACATGAACTGGCCTTGCATAAGAGGTAAAATGCAAAAAATAAGCAACCGCTTGTATGCCGAATGCCGGGGCCTGCATGCGGCGCACGGAAACTCTGCCTCTGGAATAAGTTGGCTGGTAGTCGGAACCCAGATTACTAAATGAACGATTTTTAGGTTAACTGCCGAACCGTGTGGTTTCAAATTTTGTTTTTTAGCGCTATAAGATCTTAATGAATTAGAATAGCGCTGCAGCCAATCTGGAAAAGAGCCATTTTACAACATGTAGGGGAAACTGGACACACATGATCCCCCTTTTTGTTTGAGATATTTCTCGATGTAGCATGCACCGATTTGCACGCTTTTTGAAGGACTTTTAAAGAATTTAATAAGCTATTCAAAAACGTCATTGGAAACAGTTATTTGTTCATGAAAGTAACCGAAAAATCATTTTTGCCGAAAGATAGAAAATTTGGCATTTTCAAAAGCTGCAGGGAGACTTGATCCCCATATAGGGGAAATTGATCCCTTTATGAGCTGAACATGTTAGGTTCTTCAAGTCTAATGAAAGGTTCAGATTGGATCTAACCTCAAATTCTAATAATTCTTCATAGTCTGCCGTTAAATCAGTCATTTTGAAAATTAAAAATTGTTGGTGATAAGCAAGGCAAGTATTTTTAACAACAAAATTGTGCATTTTCTCTACTTACCTCCCCGCTTTCTTTCACAACATTCACTCCACCCAAGACAATGGTCATGTCACGTAACCATGATATTCCAAGAGGGTCTCTCTTTATGATTGATACAGTTATGATGCCAAAAATGGTTGATCGATACATAAATATATCTTTGTGTTTTTAGAATCTAATTATTCTATTAAATCTCTGAAAATTGGCCACACTATAAATGCCATTACCATGGAGTACCTGTTTTGGGACCAATAAAAAAAAAGACATGATACTGCCATCGGGGGTGACAAAAAGTCATCGTTGTCACCGGCTTGACAGTCTAGAGTAGTAGAAGAACAGAATTGTCCAAAATCTCTTATATTTAGGGTCTTCTTGCCCTCAGATGCTTCAATCTATTCTACAAGCATTCTAAGTAGCTGAAACAATGACTCATCTCCCCGACGATGGTACGCTCAAAGTCGTGAGACTACTACCACAATCGGCATTCCTTACCAGGCTGTTGACTTCCATACATCAATATGGTACTATCACAGATTATCATCTACTGTAGTGCATGTTACTATTTACACCAATGCGATTTCTCTTAAACGACTGATATTAAAGATGTTGAATGAGCCTATTATTAAAGACACTAAGAGAAGATTTTTTACAAGTAAATGGTGATTGTAAGCAAACTTCTCCTAGTTCAAACAGAAAAAAAATAATACAAAGATCGAACAAAACTGATTTTAGGCCCTGTGATTTGTGGAGTATTTTCAAAGCTTATTTACACACTTTTAATTGAAAATAATATTTAAAATGCATTTAATAAAAACTAAAAATCAAAACTAAGTATGTTCAACACCACTTCTAGTTAATGAAATAAGGCTATTGATAAATTTTAAATTTCGCATGTATTGTCTGATTGATAGAATTAAAAGAGAAATAAAATTTATTTATACTTTTTAACTAAGAAAGAATTTTAATAGATCAATTAGTTACAGACAATACAATAATAACGACAGTATGCAACGAACGCCATATATATATGCAATATCAAGGATAAAATGTGTCCAAACTGTGGGGATCAAGTGTGTCCATGTTTAGTATTTATCTTATTTTGTGTTTTGTATTCATTGGAAACCGTAATAGTTAATTGAAGGAATTTATTCAGTTCTACAATAATAAAACTTTGTCGGTAAAAATTTGGTACGTTTGGTTTAGATATATTCAAAGGTGTTAAACTTTTCTCCTTTGAGAGAAAAAAGGATTGAGAATGGCACGTGTCTCGTAAAAGCCTCTCTAAAACCGCCCATACCGCCATAAAGTAACTAATATCAAATGTTGCTCGGATTCAATAATCTATCTACAACGGATTCGTTTGCATATCACTGGTATAAAATGTGATTAGTTTTCGAGAAAACAGGGAGGATCAACCTGTGTCCTGAGTTCATATATGTCCAGTTTCCCTATTTTTTCATTTTCTGTTAATGAGCTCGATGGGTATTACTAGTTAACACCATTTTGGAAAATAATATACATCACTTTTTCAGATTACGGCAGATGAGTGTGAAAAGTTCCCATGAATAAACGCAAAGTGCATCTTTAGATCCCTATTTCCTTCCGAACAAAATTAAACGATTACGACCCTATTCATAATTTTCACAAATAATTTTGGAATGTTACATCTCTATAATCTCTAAATATAAAAACGAGTTAACATTTCCTTTGAGGCAAAATAACTCACGAACAGATGGACTTATTTGCAAGATTTCGCCACTAATCGATTCGTTTTTGGATCAGCTGTGTATCATTGGAAAAGTACAACAAATTAAAAAAGACTACTTTTTAAGAGGTTTTGAAGAGGCTACTTTAAACACGAATTGAAACGATTTACAATTGCGACGCGAGCTCAATTATGATTGACAGGTTGGAGGAAAAACAACCCGAGCAAGATCGAGCAGGTTCGTCTAGTAGTATGATATAAAAAACAAATTTCCGCCGGCCCACGCCACCGCCGCCGATACTTTTGCATCAGCGCACTGTTGCTACAATTTCGTAAAAAATCAGTGCACAATACTAAAGAAAAATACAAGGGAGAAATTTCAAAAGAATTTCTTGTGATTTTCAGAAACACAAACGTAGCAATATCAGAAATTTTTGTAAGAACTGTTGTTATTTTCAATCAATCGATTTTTTTTTGAAATTTATAATTTTGCTAATCATGATAAAGTTCCTGGTATTCCGAATGATTTTTAAACAATCGTGTCGTGGAAATTAGGAAAGAATACTCTAGTTGAGTCTCTAGATAAAAATAGCATGAAAATCACCACAAACAGTACAAACAATCTCCAGTCGTCAATTCCGAAAAAAACATAAAATCGGAAAAATGAAAAAAATGCAAGAAAAACATTTTTCTTGTTTCTGATTTCAAATGTGTTAATGAAGCCGAATTGATATTTGTGCAAATTGTGGTAAAGATTGCTCCAATATTGATTCACGTCAAATTTTCAAACTGACATGCTATGCACTACAAGTCAATCGAATGAATGCGTTTGCTGCTGTCAATTGAATAGATCGGGGCGAGTCGATTGACATTTCTATATTAGAATTAGAAATCTACACAAACTAAGTTTTGAGTGGCGATAAAAAATAAGGCGATAAAAGGCGAAGAACCAAATGATTAGATCCAGAAAGGCATCGTCACACTAGATAAATTAATCAGGAATTTTCTTCTTTGTTATTCTGTTAACTTCTTTCACCATTTCTTCCTTCTTATTCCTTGAGACAAGTGCGAGTCTTTCATGGATTGTATGCGGTAGCTATCAGGCAAGTAAATACAGAGTGCACTGCGCATCCATTTGGTCGTCCAAAACACGATCATCCAGCTCTTCAAGTTTTCATGTAACAAACGCCATGCATGGTTGCCACTTTTTAATCGGGTAAAGCCAGTGAGTTGATGTTATTTCATCCATAGATCCCGCATCACTTACCAGAAGTGAATCCAGATAAATTATAACAATTACTAAAACGATGACACCCAAGACAATCGTGGAGATACAGAGGTATACTCGATCTCTGGTAGCAACAAGAGTCGGACCAACAGTCCTTCCCTTCCTATATGATCATGAGGACGTGGCCGGCGCCGTTATTGAATATTTGAGCTGCCGAAACGTGAATTGTGATTGAGAATGGGTATCTAATCCCATTCACATTTTTGCTCTTAGCGGCTTTAATTTATCGTCAATAACGTGACGCAATACGTTAGCATATAGTCTGTGAGATGCCAAAACACTTTGCTGAAGAAGGTACATAGCTGGAAGGTCTACAAAAATGTTTTTTCCATTTGAAAATTGATAGTTCAAACCTTATGCAGGAAATCAATTTATCTGCCAGCATTACCTGAAAACCGACCCCATCTTCGTTAACGCTTGTCGGAATTTTTGCTTTGTGCAATGATTCAGGAATAACTCTGATAAGCTCCAAAGCCCTATAAGATCAATTATTTTGAAGCGAGACTCAGTTAAAATATTAGTACGTGGATTGCGACTGTATGACAGAACAAACTATTTTTTTGCATATGTTTTGACCCTACAGTACTGAAGCATTATAACGCTTTGTGGACGTTCCAGCGTGAACGTTCTTGAGCAAAGTTTCCCGGCATCCTATGGCGGTTATACTTGCTAACGCAATGTAGCACCAGGTTTACGATGAACTGAATCTTCTAGAAGTTAAAATACAAAATATACGTCTTCCCATACCAACTTCAAACGCGATGCGGAGAGCGAGGAACCAACCAATCAGGTCCAAATTCTGCCCAGTTGTTTGGGACCCGGAATATAGTTTCGAAAAAACCATTGATTTGGAAAAAAATGACCATGATGCCCCAGTCTAATGTTCATGCTTTCTTCTTTCTTCTTCTTTTTCAACCATTCTTCTTCATATTTTCTCTCTCTTTCATTCATTTTCAGTTCTTTCATATTTCTTCTTCTTGTTTCCTTTTTTCTCCTGCTTTTGCCATCTTCCATCTTCCCTTTTCTCTCTGCCTTCAAAGGAAAAAGATCTATCATTTTCCATTTCGCATTTCCTTCTTTCTTTATTCTTCCTTCTTATTCTTTCTCTTACTTCTTCCTTCTTCCTATGTCCTGCATGTGGCACCTGAAATGAGCAAAGGCGTAAGATTTCAATCCGGAGGTGACGAGTTCGATTCTCGGTGGGTGCAGGATTATTTAGGGTTGAAACATTCTCGACTCCCTAAGACATAGATGTATCCATTTACTACCTAAGGCCATACTCATTAATGCACTGTACAGGAAAGGGGTAGCCATTAATCAAGAAAGAGTAACTATCTCCAATTTGTCTAATTTATATATATCAACATGAAAGTATAACACATGAAAGAGAATCGGAAAATATTGGGAGCGCTATGTTTATTCAGTCAAAGATATGGACTTGCGAAGTAAAAAAAGCCGATGAAGCTGAAAATAATTTCTTACTTTTGGTTGTGCCTTAGGAACTGCCGTAATCTGAAAAAAGTGACAATGTCGCCTTTTTCCAAAAATGGAGTGTTAGCGAGTACTACTCTTCAGGCTCTTTAAAACATGCATGTTGCAAAATGGTTGTTACGTCACTTTTCCAGGTTACGGCAGTGAAATAATTTTCTCCAAATGTAAAGTATTATATACTTTATTTCAAAGCCTAAAACCTCAACTTTTCGATAATTTGGTTTTGTTTTGTACGTAAAGATTAACAGCATCAAAAAAGTTGTAGAAGAAAACTTTCAATTATCATAATTCTTCAACATAAAATGGTCCCATAAACCTAATGTCCCCTCATTTGGCAATGGGGAATTGAAATAGCCTAGTACCATGCCTTTTTAGTGAGTGATTTGCTGCGCATATTTGCGCTTTTACGAGGCTGCTGCAATCAGAGTTTGCTTGAAAAATTGTATTATTTATTCTCTACACCTCAATAAAGATTAAAAAATGAACTGCTTATTATCTTTCTAAATGCTGGTTGTTTGCTTCTTTAGCCCTTTGCGCTGTATTGAAACAAATAAACAAAATTGCCCAAAAAAATAGAAAAAAATTTTTTTCAGGGTGGCATTTTTGGAAAGGTTAACGATGGTCATTAAAGAATTTGAAAAAGGTTCATAAATATTCGCTTCACCTGTATATGTTGCAAAAGAAGCAGTTTTCATTGAAAAATATTTTGGCCCTTACATTTGTGTGAGAATTCTCCAACAATTGCATGTAGCGGCCTTAGAAAAGCTTTCAATTAATAGCTGAGGAAATTCTAATAGAATACTGAATTGAAAAAGCCACGGCGTAGTTCGAGTATGAATGAAAGAGCCATAGAAGAAGAAGAAGAAGAAGAAAAAGAAGAAGAAGAAGAAGAAGAAGAAGATAAAAAGAAGAAGAAGAAGAAGAAGAAAGAAGAAGAAGATATCACCAACCTCTTCTTCCATTTTACGTTTTACTTCCTGCTTCATCGTCTCCTTTTTTAATTTTCTTTTCCTTTTTCCTTCCATTTTATATCTTATTTTCCTGCTTCATTTTCCTTCATCCTTCATCCTGTTTCCTTCTTCCTTTCTTTTCTTGCTTTTCCTCATGCTGCATTCTCCTTCTTCCATTTGGAGTGAACTTTCTTCTTATTTTTCGTCTTCTTAGATCCTTTTTCTTCTTCCATCTTCCTCCTTTCTTTATCATTTTACTTTCTTCTATCTTACATCTTCCTTCTTCCTTCTTCTTTCTTCTTCCTTCCTCTTACTTATTCCTTTGTTTTTCTTATATCTTCCTTTACACCACATGCTAAATTTCCCCTTCTTTTTCCAGATTCTTCTATCTTTGTTCTGTTATGTATTCTGCCTGTAGCAGATTTGCAATTGAAAGTGTTTTCATTATCAGACCTGTGAATCAACTATTAGTTCTAATTTGTGTATTTCTAATTGAGTGAGCTGTCGCACATTTTGTATCGGACATGAATCTGAGTTTTGTTTTGTGGAGTCGGTAAGTTAATTAATTATTCCTTCTTCCTTCTTCTTTCTTCCATCGTCCTTTTTCCTTAGTCTTCCATCTTCTATTGTCCACCTTCCATAATCAATCTTCTATCTTTTTTATTCTTTCTTACTCAATCTTTTCTTCCTTCTTTTATCTTGCTTCTTCCTTCTTCCTTCTTAGTTTTTCCTTCTTCCTTCTTTCATCTTCCATCTTTCAATTTTTACTTCTTACTTTTCCTTCTCCCTTCATCTTGTTTCCTTCTTACTGACTTCTTCTTCTTGCCTTTTCTCCTTCCTTATATTTTTTTATTTGACTTTTCTTTCTTCTCATATCTTCACTATTGTTCTTATATTCTCCTTCTTCCTTCACCCTTCTTATATATTCTTTCTTTCTTCTTCCTTCTTTTTTCTTCCTTTTTACTTCTTCCTTCTTTCTTCTTATATCTTCCATCTTCCTTCGTTCTTTTTACATCTTTCTTCTTCCATCTTCATTGCCGGGAAATTGGTAGCTTATTTGTGATTTCTTTATATGAAAAATGGTCCCAGCAGTGTTGTGCTGAATCATTATAAGACGAAGATATGATTACGGTTTCCATGTGAAAGCTTTTCACGTAAGCGAAAATGGTAAGCGAGTTGTCTCCAGCGACATCTTCTCAGATTTTGTACTCAAACAATAATAACAACACAGAATTTTCATTTCAAACATGGTAATAAGGAAAAGAGAACAAAATGTAACATTAAGGACTGGGGACTCCCTAGTATGCCTGATATAGACATAGCTCCAGCCATTATTATAGAAAAACAATCAGCATCCTTAGATATGTTTTTCAAAATGTTTGGAATAGTTTACTTGGAAACAATCCAAATCTTTAAGAAGAGAATAATAAATCTTAAATTTGCCGGAAAATTGGCGAAAAATTTATATAAACTTTCAAGTTAAATCAGAGTCCTGCTCTAATATGAGGCTTCAATAAAGCCCCAGCAAACGAATCCATTCAAATCATTTTGAGCAGTAAAACCCCACATCGCAGTTTCAACTTACCCCGATACATGTCGGCAGTCTGCTCCAATTACCCCGCTGTTAAATTGTGATCTTGGCTTCGTCGTTCGAAGTTTTCGTCGCCTTCGCTTCCAGCTGACACCACTTGGTTATCTGTAGGACCCACCTGGTAACATTGCCTGTAATACAAGAGACAAAGGAGAAAGATATTGGCAAAAATTAATCAGATTGAAGATTTTTCATTTATTACTAAATCCCTCCTGGTGGGAAACAACACGCGGACACCGAGTAGGTGGGAATAAACGGATTTGTCGGAACGATAGAAGGTAGTTTTTCGGTCGTGGTGGAAGGAATAATACCAGCGAAGCACTATGCGGC
>NC_085140.1:10357790-10382671 GCF_024139115.2 Armigeres subalbatus | reverse complement strand
ACAAAGGGGCAAAGGCGTGCATATTGAATCATGTTCCCCAGTATGCCCAGTCGGTAGAATTGGGGAGGCTTTAGAGCGCCGCAGTTTCCATTCCATGCATTCAAACACCCTCGGAATTGTGTCGTTCGGGTGAGGTACTTTTGCACGATGATAATGATGAAAATGGTCCCTCGTCGTTAGTATTGACTGACCAAATGAAACAATATTCCCGGACGCTTCCATTCCTATTTGTCATACGATTTCCAATTGGCAAATCCTGATGTCCACTTGATGCGTTTTTCTCGTTTGTGACGAGTGGGTCGATCATCACGTTTATACTCATTTTGGGACGCATTCAGTTTTTTATTATTGAAGTGAGATGAAATCAACGCGTTTTATAAATGATTTTTGCAGGAAACAAATTGTCTTCTTTTCTGCATAAGGTCTGCAAAGTTTTGCAAAACCAAACCAAGCAGTACTTGCTTGTGTTATTTTGTTTACGGGTGATTCAACTATGAATTCTTTTCGTAATTTTTAAACCCACCCTCTCCCCTATGGTTTTCAATACCGAGTGTATGCACCGTCACAAAATCTTGGATCCCCTTGGAAGTTAAACGGAAATGATTTCACAACAATTCAGTTATAGGGTTGAGCGATCTCCGGAAAGATTTATGATCAATTGATCTATTTCATAAAAATAGTATCTCGTCCTATGTATGATCAATTCTTTGACTTATTTAATATCAATTTCTCAAAGTAGGTACTCTCATTTTTGAATCCTCTAACTATTTTAAAATTGAAAATAAAACTGAAAAGTTCTACATGTATAAACCGAAATATGGTTCTTAAACTTGGCTCAAAATAATTATAGAATCGATTAACAATAAAAAGAGGTCAATTCGATCGCTTCACAAAACTTGGGCAAAAAATTAGATTTTTATTAGCGATGCTTGGTACGATTTTACAGAACTCCAGCTGTATAAACGAATTGTTTTTTAACTCCAATAAAGAAAGTACGTGTTGAAAAGCACATAGCATTTCTTGTATAAAATCATACAACATTTCCAATAACTTTCACTGCCCATCCATGTTCACAGGACCGAACCTTCAATCAATTTTATCCAGTTTCCCTCATTCAATCCATTATCTGATGGTATATGTAGCGAACGGGCTTGCCTATTTATTCCTCCGTTTTGCCTGGATGAGCTCTCGATGGAGTGTTATTCGATTCTGTTATCAGCTCCGAATGGTCTACTGCCTACCAATCATTACGTGAGAAGGTGGCAGGAGCATCTACAATATGACAAAGCCTATCGTTTATTTGTTCCTGCTTCAGCATCTAACAATTTGCTTCGATTTTGTCTGTTCATGGAGCTTCTCACCAGATGGGAAACGATGTTAGGTCGGAAAAAATATGTTCATTCAGCATACAGAACCAATCTATCAACTTCGGCCCTGGCATGAGAGGAGCTTTCTGTTCATTGGTGCACTATATACAGTCCCGTACTGTTTATGGCAAATCTTTGCTTATATCTTCCCAAATAGTTATTTTCTGTTAATAATACCACTTGACCATTGTTGGTTCCGTTTTAGGGTGCTGCAATTACAGAAAAAACTTAGTTCTGTAATTTTTGTGCAAATTTATGATGGTAGTAAAATTATGTGTAGATAAAATGGGAAGGAAATGTATATCAGAGACTGATAAACTGCCAACTGTCATTCAGAAAAGCTGCTTCAGTGTTTCAGTTCTTTCTTCCAATGAATGGGAATAGCGTTATTTTTATCGTCTAATATTCGAAATCACGAATTCCTAGTAAGTATAAGCACGGTTTTGTTTGTTTTTGGGAAACATTGATTTTTGTTTCACTAATGTCCTTATCTTGTTTTACAGCAGATCAGGTTTTCAAATATAAGGCTCAACTGGATACTCTGCTACCATGATTAAGATGGACCTGTTTTGTGAAATATCACTCAAATGCAGGAGTTTCTCACATTTTTTCTAACAATTTTCTTTTAATAATCAGATAAAGATAAATTAATAACAGTGCACTTTTTTAGGTATTAAATGCAATACGAAAGCAAAACACAACTCTCTGCAATCTTGAAATCGATTATTTAAATAAAAAAGCAAGTATTTAATGCAAAAATACGCTTTGTCATATTTCTTCTGAAGTTGCCATCACCATCCATTACCACGTAAAGAATAATTGGCGGGAGGTGGTCCTCTATTCTTTGTGATATAGCCACTGCAGTATTCTACTCACCTCAATCTGGATATTTTATTCCATTCACTACCTAGCCAGGAGTCGCTGTAATTGTTTTGTGTTGCCTTTGGTTGTTCCAATAACTATCACGGTGGCTGGTGTAGAAAGCACCATATTTTTTATACGATGTTCCAATTGGCAGCATAAGCCCACTCTGGAGCTATTGCGGTGATGTCCAACTACGTTCGTTCAGTCGAGTCGAACAATTGGTACCCTTTGTGTATGCTGATTTCCATAAATGTCACTCCATAATAAAGGGATGTTTATTCGAGCATGGAACTCTTGGACATTGTTCCAATAATGTACACACAACAATATAGTTCAGTAAATTACGAGCAAGTTCTACAGCAATCGACCAGCGCGCTATGAATATGCAGATTTCATTGTTTGCGTCGATAGGGTGATTTTTCTGCTTACAATGCTCCGATAAGTTTATGCCCTTACTAATATTTGGTGCCATAATGTGAACTGTACGGTGACGTGAAGATAATCATCGACGTCAGATCACTCAAGTGTCCACCGCGCCGAGCTACACTCCTATTACGAAAAAGCTCTATCTGCGAGCGTCGGAAAATGGTTCCTTCGCCTGAGTAGTCCCGAAGAATGGCGAGATGCGACCTGATTGTTGTGAATTCGATGATGATGTCATTGGAAACAGGTCACACGTTTATTCACGCGTAATGAGACACCCTGCCAGCTGGGGACGCTGGTGTGCTGCTGTAGCTTCTCGCATTATTATGGCAGCATCATTTTCACGACGCCGTTCCGTCCACAACATTATGGCGAGCGTAGCGTTCGGGTGGAAGAAATGTGTCGCCTCAACAGGTGCAGCCGGCGAGGAGCACCAGCGCAGCATCATTGCTAGCAATAACAGCACATTCCTATTCACCACCTTCACGGTCAAATAGGGCTGCTATTTTCGTCTTATTCGCTAGTTCACGTGCAGGGTGATGTTATTTCAATAAATTCGTATATTTTCGCGGCATAGAAATACAGCATATTTGCTTTCATTTCATGAACTTTTTGTAATTACTACTCTACTCAGAGTTTCCAAATATTTTTATTTCTGTAAAAAATTACAATTTCAATTAAGTTAAATGAAGGTTTTTTCCTGGTATCAACTCATTTATTTGATAATTCCAATGGCCAGAAATACCGATTTTTCTCCGACATCACGAACGTCCGCACTTACCGCAGTGCGAATATTGAATCACCACTACCTCGTTAGTATGCCTGCGCTCAAAACTCTCGACGTGTATACACGCGTCGAAGTCAGCCTGCTTAACATTGGGCGACTACAAGACGGTGACTAGCCCAGAATACGCGCAGCAGCTGGAAGTGCCACTCCCAACGGAAGAGCAGTTAGGCGCAGCGTCTCTTGAAGATGGCTGGAGAGATATTCGATCCGCAGGTAGCACCGCAACTGCTGCATTTGGCGGTGCCCCGGATCAGAAGAAACGACTGGTATGACGGCGAATGTGAGCAGTTGTAAGAGAGAAGAATGCAGCATGGCGAGATTGCTGCAACACCGCACGAGGCAAGACGAGGCACAGTATAAACGGGCGGAACATACAAACTCGATTTTCCGGAGGAAAAGCGTCACAGAAGATCGAGACCGTGAAGAGACGGAGCAACTGTACCGCGCTAATAACACGAAAGTTCTATGAGAAGTTGAACCGTTCACGTAAGGGCCACTGCCACAGCCTGATATGTGTAAGGACAAGGAACACTTCACGAACGAGCGTGAGGTGAGTCTAAAGGTGGCGCAGCCTACGAAGAGCACCTGTGAAGCGAACTTCCTTTTCGATGTGTTCACGCACAAATGAACTATGAAGCGTTCTAGCCGACGGCGCGGCACTGGTTTTCGGGTTTTAGTTCAAACACTCAATTACGGTTAGAATAAAACTTTATTATTTTTGTATCATTATTTGTACATTTATAAACTTTTTTACATTTTAGCACTTATTCATTACACTCATTACAATTAACACCTTTCGTATAATTATAAACTCGAAGATTTTGTTTCAAACTTTTGCTTTATTTCCGTATGACAATGTCTTTCCCAGAGATACTACTTTTAATCATACTTATTCTGAGACTCTAACACTGATTTTTGATTTTACCGCGACGGACTATTTAACTGTTCACTTTTATCTTTTTCAAGAAGTTAATTTTAAACAGATCTCGATTGTGCACTAGTCACGAGTGTCGAGGTGTCTAATGGACAACCCTGATTCAATTGGGTATTCGGTAGGCCGGCTAGGGAAACCTAGAAGCGCCGAATTCAAAAAGGTGCTCTGAATATTTGGACTGACCTGAGCTTGGAAAAGCGCACGTATTTATAATCAATCCAGTTCTGAATTTCATAATGATTTCATGTGCATCAGACTGGACTTTGGACGAAAGGTACAAGAATCCTTAAATAACATAATTATTTTCCTCATCCCACATTTATCTATTCAGACTATGTGGTTGTAATTTCAACTTAAATATCCTCAAGTTTTAGCTTCCATTCATTACTCAACTTTGCATCTTTATGGATGCCCCCTAAAGTTCTTTTACGAAATGCTTGATCAGCTTATTTGAAAATCCATAAATTCCGAAACAACTTCCTTTTATTAATTTTTTTACAATTGTTATTTAATTTCTTGTTATAGAATAGCTAATTCAGCCCAATATTAGACTTCCATACTTTACGACTTTGCCCCTTTTGGATGTCCCTTTGAAATTCTCTGGGAAATCTGTTCTCTTTCCACTCTCTAAAACTCTCTTATTTCAGTACATATTCAAGTGGCTACTCAATTTACTAGTTTAATTCTATATCTTTTTGTATAAAATGAGTATCTCTAAGTCCTGCCCTTTCTTTACCTAAACTATTGCTGTCTCACAGAATAATGTTCAACAAGTCCCAAATGTTTCATAATGCATGATACTACTAAACCATCGGAGTTGTGAAAACCTTCACTTAAAATCTGTATTCGAACCCAGCATGGGTTCTTTGTAAACAGCGCACCATACCGCCGAGCTATTAACAGCTACCG
This sequence comes from Armigeres subalbatus, assembly GCF_024139115.2. NCBI lineage: Eukaryota > Metazoa > Arthropoda > Insecta > Diptera > Culicidae > Armigeres > Armigeres subalbatus. Next base: position 10,377,387 of record NC_085140.1, on the reverse strand, counting down.
CTTGTATTACTCTTTGATTTTAAGTATCTCTTAAAATCAATCAATCAATATTTTCTCTTTCTTTCAACTGGGCTTTGAATTAAATTCCCTTTCCCAAAGAATCATTACCCTTCGGGTCGGCTCTTCCTTTTCCGAACCACTCAGACCCCAATATCAATATTTCCTTTCAAGTTTATATTGGTAAGAAAAAATCATTTCTCTCTGTTTTCATACTGGGCAACAAACCCTTTATATCAATACACCTGTATACGTGCATGTAGATTCAATAGACTCTTGTCTCTATCATTTTGGCTAAGTTATAATTCCGCGCTCCTCACCCAAACAAATTCTTTCCTAGTTCCTACATATGCGCCAATGCATCATCATCAATGACGATCGCGACTATGTACCGCTATATCGTGCACTGTCCAATATGTGATCACGTTTGAACATGTCAATCCACTGCGCTCCAGTTAAGTAAATCTGATTGTTTTTCGACGGTTTCGACAAACCGTGATAAGGGTATGCGATATTTCACATAACTTTTAAATTGATGAAAATAAATTAACCTAATTCCTACATGCAACATTTTTAATTTATGACGATTGCTTAAATTACTTTGCGTTGAGTAATTGAATATATTCGCCTTGTTTTTACAATAAGGTACACTGGGGAAGTGGAAAAGGGTAAGTGTAAAATCGACTCGAAAAATTGGAATTGTACATACTTTACAGTTTTACCACATCAGCATTATGCAATGTTATCTTTGATGCTCACACTAATACTATGTTGAAATTTTATCATACACTAACACGGTTAACGCTTGAACTGTAATTTTATTTCATGAAAAATTGATATTTGCATTCATAAAATCAATTCTTATTTGCACCAATTGTTCTTTTTCAAGTGAATTTATATCAGGAGACCATTGTAATACAATTAAACTAATCCCATTCAATTGGTAGTGGTTTGTACCAAAAACAAATAATTCAAAGGCTTTACACTTACCTCAGGTATCAAACACTGCGGGGAAGTGGATAATGTTCTAATTACGCAACTTTTTCTTACCTTCAGGGTTTATTTCGATAGCTGTGAATCTTATATGTTCCTTCTTTATTATTATTGTGATTCCAGTGGAGATTGGACACATATAAATGAGAAAATGCCTGATTAATCCACCTATCGGTACTGATGCCTTTACATGTTTTACATATAGAAAAATTATTAAGAAAGTAAAAATAACACTGATAGGTAAATATATTGCATAATTCACATTAATTTTTACATAACAAGTTTCGCGTTAAATGCAATTTTTACGAACAAATTGGTTAAGGACATGTGCTTAAGAATAGCTGATAATTTTGTACGTGATTTGCATCATACAAACACGCACATACAGACATCATCTCAATTCGTTAAACTATATTGATTAGTTTATAACCCTTTAAGTCCCATTTTCCTTCAAAAGTTCATCTTTGGAGAACATATAGACTTTACGTACCTTAGAGTTCGAGAAGGCAAACCAGCCCTCCCCAGCTATTACAGGAATTCCATGAGGATCTATTCCGTTTGGTAATGAAATTGCACAAAATATATCTCAGAGCAATTGTCGTATTGATTTGAGTTATATGTAACTACTCATCACTATTGAAGGTCAAGAACATGGGTTTCCATTACCCCATCACACTAGGGTAAGTGGAAAACAACTCCTAATGTTAAAATCTATTTCCATAAATTTCAAGCGACCAAAATGATATAAATTACAACACAGTTGGTAAAATTGATGTTTTTGATAGCCCATTTTGATTGAACGCATTTAAATCATTTAAACCGGTTTCACTAAATCAAACATGCACTATCGATTTTTCCTTTTCCCTTCCCCAGTGTACCTTCAGGTATCAGGTATCAGAACGTCGGCTCAGGAGGCACGTTCCCCTCAATTGGGGAGATTGTCCATCGCTTCACTGGCCTTTCTCATCATTTACCTGACGGAAAAGAAGTGAAAAGGGAAAGGAAGAGAAGTGAAGTTGGAAAGGAGAATGGAACCATTTATAGGAAAGCCAATTATGTGACTCACACGCATTCAGCTAGGACTAAGAGAGGTATCACAAAAACACAGAGGACGTAACAATGGACGAACGTCAAAGACAAAACACAGGTGTACTGTGAAAAACGCATAATGCGAATCCATATGGTGACAATCACAATTACATTGTAAAAATCGCATAATGCGAATCCATATAGTGCAATTTGTTGAAAACTAAGTAAAACACATTCATAACTCCATTATTATTGAACCTCACGTTGAGATTGAACAAGGTAGCCGAAGCCGTAACGTCAAGGACGTGACACAGAGTACACTGTGAAAAACGCATAATGCGAATCCATATAGGTAACATACACAAAGTCATTGTTAAAAAAAACGCATAATGCGAATCCATATAGGTAACAATTTGTTAAAAACTAAGTAAACACATATAATAACCCCACTCTTATTTAACCTCACTATAGATTGAACAAGAGAGCGAAGTCGAACTCAGGACGAGACACAGAGTACACTGTGAAAACGCATAATCGAATCCATAGGTACCACAAAGTATTGTAAAACAAAACGCAAATGCGAATCCATAAGGTGACAATTTGTTGAAAAGCAATACGTAGCTTCTATGAAACGAGTTATCCGGTGGAAGCCGATAAGGTACCGCATTTGCGTGTTGAGGATGAAGTCAATCAGTGGAAAATGTGGAAAGCTTCCAATATCTTGGTAGCCAAATGGAGTCAGATGGCAGTACCAAGATCTACATAGGCGCACGAATCGACAAGGCAAGAGAAAATTGAAAAATAGGCGGATAAGAATGCACCAAAAATCCGAGTTCTTAACTCAAACGTGAAAAATGTCCTGATATGTGCTAGGAAACATGGTGTGTATCAGTGAAGAACACTCAACGGTTACAGGTGGTAATCAACAGATGCGTGTTATAGCGTTACGTTTTCTCTCAGTGTAATTGAATTGTTTTGTTGAGTTATTCTTACCAAATCACGGTACTTGTCAGTTGTAACAATGAGATAAAGAAATAAACACGCGGAATAGTATAGTTCGGTATTCGGTGCTTTTTATTCGTTTTTCCGGTACGAAAATAACCTCGGTCACAACAGTTATTGACGACGAGGCTGTCTCGCGAATGCAATGTACCTGCTGGCGATGGACATTAGCGGAATCCAGCAGAAAATGCGATTCCAGTTGGTGGTGGCGTAATCCTCCCCGTGCTGCCTGCTGCTAATGCGCCGCCGTATGCTGCCAATGCGCCGCCGTTTGCTGCCAATGCGCCGCCGTTTGCTGCCAATGCGCCGCCGTTTGCTGCTATGCTTGCGCCTATGGCCATGCAATCTACGTTCACTATTGAACCGTTCGACCGACACAAAATGAAATGGTCCCGCTGGGTAGAACGTCTAGAAGGAGCCTTCCAGCTGTTCAATGTACTCCAGACCACGCAAAGCGTCCGATGCTACTCCATTATATGGGGGGTGAGACGTACGATACAGTCTCTGACAGGTTAATCCCGGTGAAACCCCAAGCAAAATCGTATGATGAGATTGTGCTGCTGCTCGAGAATCATTTCAACCTCGCCCATTGGAAATTCTTGAAAATTTTCGTTTCAAGTGTCATAAATAAGGAGATGAACGTATGGATGAGTCTATTGATGACTATCTCATCGCGCTCCGGAAGTTGGCAATCACATGCAATTTTGGGGATTATTTACCTACTGCTCTCCGGAATCAATTTGTGTTTGGTCTCCGCGACCAGGCTATCCAGGCGAGGCTACTGGAGGTTCATGGATTGACGTTAGAGAGAGCTCGCGACCTTGCCGTTTCAATGGAGTTGTCGTTGAAGGGTGGGCAAGAAATCCAGTCCCGCGTGAAAGCTGAGCTAAATCTAGTGGAGCATCCGGTTACGAGAGGCCTAAGCCAAAGAGTTCGGGTGCAGCATCCAGCGATGCGAAGAAAATGCTTGCTATCGGTGTGGCAGTGTAGCGCACTTTGCGAACAAATGTATACACTTGAAAACAGTATGCAATTTTTGCCACTTAGTTGGCCACATTCAGAAAGTGTGTCAGAAGAAGAGCCAAGCGCAAGGAAAAAGTGATACTCATCAATTGGAAGAAAATGAATGGATCGAAGAAAAACACAGAGAAAGGTGAATTGCTCACGGACGAAATTTGTGGTCTTTATGACAATGCTGTCGCTTTAACACGGGTTAACAAATTTTGATCGAGCTGTTTGTTAACAATGCTGCCGTGAAATTTGAAATTGACAGTGGTGCACCGGTTAGCGTTATCAGTGCTAGTGATAAAGAGAAGTTGTTTCCCTCGTTAAAACTTCGTCCGGCTGATTTGTCACTGGTGAGTTACAGGACATGCTATTCAACTACTTGAATGTGCCCCGTGATGGTGAAGCATACCGGCACATACTCTTCCGTTTGATGTTGTACGTTGCGGAAAACTGAAAGCATCCACTCGTAGGACGAAGTTGGATGAAAGTGTTGCGAATTGATTTGCAACAATTCTACGACGAAGTGCACAACGTAGTCTAAACCATTCCAGCAAAAAGTACCTCTGAAGCAGTGAAGGAATTAATCTCGCGTTACAGTAGTGTCTGTGACAGTACAGTGGGAAAGGTCAAGGGTTAAAAGCTAAACTGCGTCTGAAACCGGACGCGCAACCAGCGTACTTGAAGGCAAGACCAGTACCCTTCGCGATGAAAAGGGCTGTCGAAAAAGAAATAGAAAAGATGGTTGAGGACGGAGTGCTTTGTTAAAGTTAATCATAGTGCCTGGGCAACACCAGTAGTTCCGGTAATGAAGCTTAATAACAAAGTGCGTCTATGCGGGGACTACAAAATCACAGTAAACCCTAAGTTGATTGTGGATGAACACCTTTGCCAACCGTGGAAGAGCTGTTCGCGAACGTCGCCGGTGGAGACAAATTCACAAAAAATTGATTTGTCACGCATTACCTACAATTGGAGGTAGAGCCAGAACAACAAGAAATTCTCACATTAAACACCCACCTTGGCTTGTACAAGGCCAACAAGGCTCATGTATGGGGTAAATTCAGCACCAGCCATTTGGCAGCGGTTAATGGAGAAATTCTGATCGGCATACCGGTGTAACTGTGTTTTTCGATGACATTCAAGTTACCGGACCGAACGATGAGGTGCACCTACAGCGGCTTGCCGAAGTACTGAAACGGTTAAGTGAATACGGCATGCGCATCAACCCGATAAGGCCGTTTTTGCGGAAGAGATTGAGTATTGCGGGTACATTGTTGATCGACAGGGAATCCACAAAGTGCAAAAGAAAATAGATGCTGTGCAGAACATGCCTGTGCCGCAGAATAAAGAACAAGTGCGATCGTTTGTTGGGTTAGTGAACTATTACGGTCGGTTCTTTCCGCATTTGAGCACGACCATTTACCCGTTGAACCAACTGTTACGAAACGACGTACCGTTCAAGTGGTCCAAAGTGTGCGACCAAGCCTTCATGGAAGTAAAAAGAGAAATGCAGTCGGATCGATTCCTCGCCCACTACAACCCGGAACTACCGTTGGTGCTGGTAACGGATGCCTCGCCGTATGGAGTTGGAGCAGTGCTCAGCCACATCTTTCCGGATGGATCAGAAAAGCCGATCCAGTACGCATCTCAAACACTCAACGATACCCAACGAAATACAAGCAAGTGGATCGGGAAGCATATGCCATCGTTTTCGTTATCAGAAAGTTTTATCAGTACTTGTACGGAAGGAAATTTGTGTTGTATATTGACAACGAACCAGTGAAACAAATCTTTCCGAAACTAAAGGGTTGCCAATAATGTCTGTATCTGCGAATGCAACATTACGCTACGTTCCTACAGTCCTTCAATTACACAGGATTTTGTTTACACGATTTTTTTGCTCGTATTTTGATCGTGTGACTTCAATTTGCCACCAATCTCTTCGCAACATGTTTCAAAAATCCAGAATAAATCAAAGAAAAATCACATGACAATTAATATACGTTAAACATTTAGGATGAGTGGAAAATTGAGAAAATGTAAATCGTGTAAAAACAGAATCCAGTGTACTCGATTAAGTTTCGCCCCACAAAAGCAGCACTATAATGCTGATGGTTTCTCACGACTACTGATCGATGTGAAAACACCTGATAACGTTGTTGAGGAGAGTGATTTGTTGAAATCGGCATCATCGGAACACTTCCGCTCACAGTCGAGGATTTAGCAAAGTCTACAGCTGTCGATGTTTCTGGTAAAAGTGCTACTCCATGGGTTAAAGAATGGCAGAGTAGAAGGGAAAGACCGTTTTGGTGTAGATCAGAATGAGTTTTCCTTGCAGCAAGGTTGCATTATGCGGGGAATACGAGTATATGTGCCTCCTAATCTGCGTGGTAAAGTCCTTGAAGAGCTACATTCCACACATTTTGGCACTACTCGCCTCAAATCTCTCGCTAGAGGCTATGTTTGGTGGGAGAAATGATAAAGATATCGAAAATCTGGTCCAAAATTGTGCTGCTTGTCAATCGACACGACTGAATCCAGTGAAGGTTGCGGTCCACTGTTGGGAGCAACCTAAACAACCTTTCGAAAGAGTACATGTGGACTTCTGCGGGCCATTCATGGAAGCTATTTCATGGTTCTCGTCGACGCCTACATGAAATGGCCCGAAGTCGTATTATGAGGGATATAACAACGGCATCTACTATCACAGCGTGCAGGGAATATTTCACGACGTACGGAATACCCTGTGTACTAGTGAGCGATCGTGGCGTGCAATTTACTGCAGGTGAGTTTCAGAAATTCTAAACTTAAATGGTATTTACCATAAAATGGGTGCCCTGCATCATCCTGCTACTAATGGGCAAGCTGAGCGGTTCATTCAAACGTTCAAAACAAGATGAAGGCTCTTAACTGCGATAAATCACATGCACAAGGAAATTTGCAATATTCTTTTGAACTACCGCAAGACTATTCATCCCTCGACAGGAAAATCTCCGTCCATGATGTTGTTTAACCGCCAAATTCGTTCTCGTATCGATCTGATGATACCGGGACCAATACACATTCGGACAAAGTAAATCCTGTCGTTCGAACTATTCCTGAGGGAGGAAGGGTCGCTGCTCGCGACTTTCTGGATAGTGAAAAGTGGAAGTACGGCTACGTCATCGAGAAACTTGGCAAACTTCATTACAACGTGCAACTCGACGACAACAGAATCTGGAAACGCCACATAGATCAGCTTCGAGAAGTAGGGCAAAATCTTCGTGCAGAACCGCTCCCGATCATCAATCAGCTACCGTCTTCTATGATTCCAAGACCAGACGAAACACTATCGTTGCTGTTGATAACACCACCGAATTCGAAGCTACCGCTCTGTCGAAAAGGTCTACCATTGATGTTTCTCGAGAATCGCCTTCTATTTCTAATAAGGATGAGCAGACATCGGTTCCAGAGATGCGACCAATCCGACTGATAGTGGAAACGACGGGGGACATGGCCAAACCTAGTCCCATACCTCGCCATACGCCCAGAAGATCAACCAGAGTGTCGAAGCCACCGAGGCGGTTGGACTTATAACTACTCATCTATTGATATTAAGTGGGGAAGAGCTGTTATAGCGTTACGTTTTCTCTCAGTGTAATTGAATTGTTTTTGTTGAGTTATTCTTACCGTGTCAGTTGTAACAATGAGATACAGAAATAAACACGCGGAATAGTATAGTTCGGTATTCGGTGCTTTTATTCGTTTCTCCGGTACGAAAATAACCTCGGTCACAACAGCATGTGATACATAATTCATGCCCTGTGGCCTCACAACTGATCTCAAACAACAAGCTTCGATCGTTGTTGTCATCAGAGACCGATAGCAGCTGAAATTTGAGAACGGAAGCTGGGCCTCGACATTGCATATTAGAGTGATTCAAATTTTGACTTTTTTGCCCTCCAATGCTTAAACGATTGCATTTGCCATTTTAATAATCCTCCAAAATTTTGAGCTAATTTGGATCTAATTTGAAATAGCACGTGCAGTTTGAAATTCGTATGTAAATTACTATGAATACAGTAACTTTATGCAAAACCGTTCCCCAACGCTTCCCATCTAGCTTTAAAAGCATATGAATACATCGGCAATATAGAAAATTTTATCAGGAAACAGGTCGTCTTTGTTGGGAAACGATTTGATGCTTGAAAGAAAAGTTGTTAAGGAATACTGAATCGTGAGAAATTCAATTTAACACGTAAAAGAATTATATCAATATCAATATTGAGTAATTTTGCTTTCTTCATAACTTTGTTCTTAAAACGACAAATCCCTTTGCAATAATAACTGCCTTTGCTTAAGAAGTATTCTGTGTAGTCAATATGTTGCTAATATATAAATAGTTCATGGGCCACCTCCCGGAACAGTATTTCTCAGAAGCGTCGTTTTCACAGTAATTTCCATACACACTTTAAATGACGTGTGCACAATCAAATGGTCGGGGTTCAGCCAAGCCGCACCAAGCGGCTTTTTGACTGACTTGTAATATTGTGTTGGTAAAAGAACAACGGAAAATGTTTCATATCAATTCATGAGTATATTTACTTAGGAATATCCTCAGTTTTCGGGTTGAGGGATAATTCGATACGATTTGCGATCAATTAAATCTGCTGAACGATATTGGGCGGAAAAATTGATAATTTCGTTGGCGCTTGGTGAGATTTGGCTGAACCCCGACCAAATTACATCCAAATTTGTTAAAATTCAACAGAATTATTAAAATTTGCAAATTCAATCGTTTAAGTATGGAGGGGCAAAAAGTCAAAATTTTAATCACTCTATTGCATATGCTTCTGGGCTTTTTGCGGACGTCATCGACCTCATTGGAATCGACTCGTAGGGCAGTAGTGGAAACTTTTGTCGAACGGCGCGGAAAGACTTAACCATTAACTCTGCCAAGAAAGATTTTTCATGGTTGAAACACATATAGAAATTGATTATGGAGGTATTCCCGGCAGGATCCTATTCCCGGCCCAGGCTTTATTTAAACTTCCTCCGTAAATCACGTGTGCTCACTCGATAAATAACAATGCAGCTAGTTGAAATTGAATTAACGATGCAATTTGGCGGCTTTAGAAAGGCGCAATAGGCTGCCGAGGATACCTGCACGATACCAAAAAGCGACAAAGTAAAATAAAAAAAAACACAAAATAAGTAAATAAGAGTACAAAATATGAATAAAATATGAATAAAATATGAATAAAATATGAATAAAATAAATATAAATAGTAAAATAATTTAGACCCTTTTAGTGGGAATCCCCAGTCAAACATTTTGGTATCTATAACTCTTGATACAGGTTATTATATAAGAACCAACTAAATCGTATATAATGCACAGAATGGCTATATACGTACCAAAGTGGAGGCGATATAGGTACATATACGAGTTTTAATTCAACGATTTTTCCCTGACATCATACGAGAACAGTATTACGATTAAACATTAAAATAAAAAAAAATTAAAGTTAATCTTACCAGCAACCAAGTCTCGAGAACATGCGACTTTTGGATCTGCAGGTGGATACTCTACCACTGGCACCATAGTGCACATCTTGAAGTGAGTTGGATTTCGTCCAACATAAACCACACAATTATATATCTTTTGCCAACTGCTTAGAAACTTCTGCAAGCCACTTGGACTGAGGGTGGTTTCGATTAGTATTACATTCACGTAAGACATTCATTCATACTGATATAGGACATTATAGGTTGTAATATAAGTCATTATGAGTTTTTATTTGTTACACAATTACGATTGATTTTCACTATGGTAAAAAATTATCGTATATGATACGTTTAATACAACATTTGTCGACAATAAACTGATAAAAGTTCGATATGCAGTGCAATTTAGATTTTCGATGGATGCAAATGCGACTTTATTTGCTGTTTGTTATACGATATGTGGTTTACTGGATGTCTTCACCTGCCTTAAAGTAACTAACTCGTCTTATTATAATAAAAATAGGCACCCCTTACTTTTACTAAATGTGCAAAAACGATCAATAAACAAATGAAAAATGATCCGTACATAACATCTGAATGTTCCATAAAACGCAACCATAAGTCCATAAAATAGTCCAGGAGTATCCACAAAGAATAATTCGGCACCAACATTTCAAAAGGGGCGCAACTGCTTTTGTAAACAAGAGCTTCTCACGTGGCTGGAGGGATAATTTGTGCCCACCCACGCAATCCAGAACCATTAAATGAAATAAGAGGGTGCTTCCAAGCTTCCGTGCTTCGCTGCTTCCATCAGTGGTGTTAGATTGGGTGGGTGGGATCAAATTAGGCCCCACCACAACAACGTGGGCTGTTGCTCTTGTTTATATAAGCAGTTTTACCTTTTGAAATATTGGTGCTGAAATTTTAAGATCCATAACTAAGCTTAAATTTAGCAATTAATAGGAAAAACATGCTTCTTTAGTACATGGTCAAGAAAACAATCAATATTCCTTGCTATTTTCCTAGGCGACAAATGATTCCATAAATCTTTTGGAAAATCTATCTTCTATATACTTAAAACTCAATGTTTGTATGTTTTAAGAATGTTCCAGTAAAACTTTTGAACCCATTAACCGATTTCAACCAAATTTGGAACACTCATTCTTTATCTAAAGGGGGATAAGGGGGTTAGGGATGATCTTTGGAAAAGGGGTGGCATGTAGAGGGATGGGTATTGTTTAGGTTTTCGACCGTAACTCAGTGTATCTTCTAAAACTCCGTTGGGCTGATTTTTACCAAATTTGGTGTACACATTTTCTTCCAGCTTCTGAGGAGACAACTGAGATGGGGGGTTAGGGATGATCTTTTGGGAAATGGGGAGGATGGGGAAGTGGTTGGTATAGTTATCGACTAACTCAGTGTAGTGAAAACTCATATGTGAATATGTACATTATGTGGAAAGATATGCCATTGATTTGGAAAATGTATTGGAGGTAACCACTTTCCTCTCTGATGGGACCTTCCGAACCCCATACAGTACGCTTAGACTGGTGCTTTAACCAACTAAGCTACGAAGGACCTCCGTCGGCACTTCGCAACCTAAAGGCGGTTACTGAACGAGCTCGAGATTCCCAAATTGGACGCATAAGTCAAATCACTCTGCAATCCATTTCTCAAGCTTCATTACTTCCACATGTGTATAAGTAATACCGCACGTCTACATAAGATGAGCGTGAGTATTTAAAATGTCTGGCGGTTAAGGTTACACATTCTTTCATCAGCAATCTGTGCTGACTCAAGTGAGGTTGTAAAGTGCTTTATTTGCCAGTCGGTCGTCAAGCTTCAGACCTGACTGCAGCATTTGCGTGAAAGGCAAGTGAGCACGCAACTCAGGTTCAGTTCAATCAAATTCTGGAAAACATATTCGCTGCCAGTGTTGTGCTGAATCATTATCAGATCGATGGATGATTGCAATTTCTCTATGTGAAAAACTTTTCACGTGAAATAGGGGTAGGCGAGTTGTCGCCGGCGACATTAAACTTTTCAAATTTTGTACTCATAACGATTATAAACACCACAGAATTTTCATTCAATCATTATTCTTACTAATATCAGCTAATTGGTCAACAGTCACGTTATGCCATCTTCTATTTGGCGTTATGGTTTGCATGCGATAGTAGGGAAAAAATGAGTTCAAAAATGTAACGGTAAATGCTTCTCCAAATCAAGATACGACTTTTACATAACGATTATCAAATCGCTGGCGAGTTTTAATCACTCTGATTATTTGAAAGTAAGATCGCGGGTGAGTTTGATCTTTCCCGATTTTTCGAGAATTTGATTTTTTCCCATCCCTGTCTGCCTAAGGAAGACGATGTCAGCGGCTGGGTGGGAGTGACAATGCAGATGAAATGGAGAGGGGAGGCATATTTATGAAACTGAACAGTTTTGTGTGTGTAACTTTTATCACATGGGTTTAATTTGAATTAAATTTGTAACGACGTATCATCTATCCAAAGGAAACGATTATAGAGAAGTTGGGAGGAATTTTTGGAATGCGGGATGGTATTGAGGTTGAGTATTGTTTAAAAACCGAACAATTCGGTATAACTTCTGAGCCCAGTTAGACATAATTAGGAATTTAAAATACGTCTAAAAATAGCTCAGTTATACTGAATTGTTCAATTTTCAAACAATACCCAACCCCAATAAACTACCACATTCCAAATATCCTTCATCCTTTATAATCGTTTCCTTTTGATAGAGAGTACGTGTTGCAAAATTAGTTTGAATTTCAGTTCTTCCAAGATTCTTTGAGATTGTACAATTCCGAAAACCAATTACCCGATTTCCTCAAAAATAGCAAATCCTCTACAAAAAACATGCTTTCCCCAAAAATGACATATCCCTGAAGGAAGCTGGCCCCTAGCAGAAAGCCATTTGGTCTACCCAGTCATTTTGGCATAAAGTGCATTTGGTATAATTTCTTGACCAGCATCAAAAAGTGAAGATCATTTTGCATAACGGACGTTTGATATAGTTTTTATTGTGTTAACTGAAATAGTTATTTTGATGAGGGGTGCTGGAATAATGCCGCATTGGTGAAAAATAATTCCAGTCGGTAATACAGTTAACACAGGACCAGCTCCCGGCTGAACTTTTTCAAACATGGCAGTGAGCAGCTTTATGAAGTTCTCTGCAACCATATTATGTCGAAAAATATGGGAAGACGAGGAAATGCCTGCTAGCTGGTTGACGAGCCCATTTGCCCTTTCTTTAAGAAAGGGCATTGAGACTGGAGTGCGCCAATTACCGAGGAATAACCCTTCTTAATCTGGCGTACAAAATTATGTCCCGTATTCTGGTTCAACAGATTGAGACCGCTTGAAGAGCTCTTCTTCGCCGGCGAATACCAAGCAGATTTTCGTGAGGGCTGACTCAACGACGGATCAAATGTTTACCCTGAGACAACCTTTGATAAATTCCTGGGAGTACAAACTTGCAGTAAGACACATCATCTGTTTATTGATTTTCAAGGCGGCGTACGATTCAGGCGGAACGGAATGAATGATGGCAAATTATGCTTGAACATGGTTTTCCGGCGAAACTGATACTGGCTGATTCGTATAACGTTGGACGGATCGGAAATCAAGTGTATAGGGTATGCGGATGAAATATCGACGTCATTTGTTACCTTAGATGGATTAAAGCAGGGTGATGCACCTTCGAACCCATTGTTCAATATAGGCGCTTCGAGGGAGCGATTAGGAGAGCTGGTGTGCAAAGCAAGCGGTACGCATTATCACAAAAATCGCATATGCTCCTTGGGATTTGGCGGACGATATCGATATTATAGGAAATTGATCGCCGTGCCGTGGAAGAGGCGCTTTCTTTGCGCCTTTTAAGAGGGAGACAGCGAGGATTGACTCGACGATCATCACCAGCAAAACGAAGTACATGGTCGCTGGCAATCAACGTGGGGTTCACATTATGTGGTGGTGGTAGCGAAATAGTGCTGGACAGTGAAAATTTGAAGTGGTAGAAGAATTTGTGTATCTTTGGAACATTAGTGACGTGCGGTAATGATGTTACCTGGGCGAGGTGGGTGAAAAAAGGCGTATTGCAGCTGCAAAAATAGGCTTATTACGGACTTCTGTAAACCAGCTTAAGTCTCACAGTAGTCTGCAAACGAAAACAAAACTCCGCGCTGTATACTATCACTCTGATTCTTCCGGTGGCTTTTATACGAAGCCATGAGACATGGACGTTAAAGGAGGCTGATCGGAGAGCTCTCGGAGTGTTTGAGGGTAAGGCTGCTGCGGACAATACTCGGCGGTAAACAGGAGAACAGGTATCTGGCGGCGTCGCATGAATCACGAATTCAGTACCAGGTGTATAAAAGGCTGGCTGATATTATTAAGCTTATACAACGGACGGCAGCAGACTACGGTGGGCTGGTCACGCTGCTGTTCGTATGCGTCGGAAGAACGTCAAGTGAAGATAATATTTAGTAGAGAACCTCGGAAGAGGCCGCAGTGCTTCGTGGGAAGGCCGCGTACACGATTACGGCTTTTTTTGGGCAGTTGAAGGAGGACCTGAGGGCGCCTTCAATGTTCAGGGCGACTGGAAGCGATTGGGCCCAGGATCGAGTCCAGTGGAGAAGGCGATACTCCATTCGGCGTAGGTTCATCGAAGAGCTGTAGCCCATCAAGTAATACAGTTAAAAAACGCATGTAATCTTTTTTTTCGTAGAAGGCATGCATTAGCTGAATATAAATTAGTCAATGTTTCGCATGAAAACTAAGAATCAAACTTGCAATTCCGAGCTAGGCCGGGTACCAAGCTAGTAATTCATAAAAAAAACTATATTGTGATCCAAAAAAATTCAAAATTCCGCAATTTTTATCGTGATGGTGATCCATAATTTTGGTATTACGATACAATCCATAACGCTTCGAAAGAAGTCCAATTAAAGTAGGGGGAAAGACGGCTTTGGCAGGTTTTGTTTTGTTTTTGTTATTGGCAGGGGGTTTTTGTCGACCAAACTTTATGAAATTTTGGCCACAATATACTTTTTGATATGCAAAAAATGGTTTAGGCCAAATTTGAGAGCATAATCAGTCATAAATAACCCCCTGACAATATTATTAGAACAAAACCTGCCAAAGCCGTCATTCCCCTTATATTAATTGATCCACAGCATTTCTTTAAAATCCATGATCCAGTGGCGACAGCCAAAAAATTGGTCTGGGGGTTTTCTGAACAATTTTTTTCGAAAAAATTTCTTCTAAAAATTTTGTCTTTGGGGGGTTTATGCCCAAAACCACCCTCTGTGGCTACATGCCACTGCATGGATCATATTAACAAAATTATGGATTATAATCAAGATTTATGGCATCAAAATATAGTTTTTTATGGATCATGTTACAAATATTTTACCATTTTGTCACGTTCATATGGGAAAAAGGGAGAATATTTTCCCTATTAATGAATCATAATTAGTGGTTGGTTTGCTACTCCTCTGCTGCCAGCATCCAAAATGATAAAGGAATAACAAACTTAGGTGATTGCAAAATGTGTTCTTCACTTGTTGTTCTGCTCTTCCTTGCAATCTTATCTTATCTTGTCTTCTTTCTATATACATAAAAAATAAATTCTGTCTGTCTGACCCTTACATGAACTCGGAAACATTTGTAAGGTTTTTGGGGCCGGGGAAAGTTTCTTAAGCTGGTTCGAGACCCCTGGATTTATAGGAGGAGACATTCGTATAACTTGAACTAAATTGGGATTGGATTTGTATTGAATTGGGATGAGATTTCCATTGATCTTGGATTTGAATTGTAGATTTGGAAATGTATTTGGACTGGATTTTCATTGCACTTAGATTGGATTTGCAATAGATTCAGATTTGAATTGGATGAAGATTAGATTGAAAGAGTAGGGGAAATGTTCCGATCTCCATCTCACCGTACATATATCCATCTCATCGCTAAACAAAGAAATACGGCACCAAATTCGTCGCTTCTTTTTGTCAACATGCGTGCTCACTGCTGAAAAAAATCACAAAAATAATAAACAAAACAAATTCCTTTCCATTGCTTTTGTTTTGATGGGATGGAAACAGGAGCTAAGGAGATGAAGTGGCGAACCGTTCCCCTATTTAAATTGGCAAGGATTTATGTTGAATTTGATTTGGACTGGATTCGTATTGAATTATTTGGGTTGGATTTGGATTGGGCTTGAATTGAATTTGCAATAGATTCATTTCAAATATAGATTGGATTCAAATTAAACGAGTATTTCAGAATGCAGATTGGATTGATTTGATTTGGAATCGATTTTGATTAAGTTTGGATTGGAATTGATTTGTAAATGGACGGATTCAGATAAAATTTGGATTGGATTATGATTAGATCTGGATGAGTATTGGATTTGGATTTGGCTTGAAGCTTGATTGGAATTGATTTGGACTGGATTTTGGTATTGGTATTTGGATTGGATTTGAAATGTGGATTTGGATTGAACTGCCTTTGAATTGGATTGGGATCTAGATTAAATTTGGATTGAATAGATTATATTTAAATGAGTGAATCATCATTTGGCTACATTTGGTTTGGATTGGTTTTTGATTAAATGTGGATTGGATTTGAATTGAATTTGGATTGGATTGAAATTTCCATTGGATCTGGATTTGAATTGGTATTTAAATTGGATTTGCATTAAATTGTGATTAGATTCAGGTTAAATTTGGATTGGATGAAGATCAGATTTAAATGAGTAATTTAATTGGCTAGATTGGTGTTGGATTGGATTTGGACTGTATTTTGGTATTTTGGATTTTGATTGGACTTGGATAGGATTCGGATTATATTGGATTTGGATTCAGATTGAATTTGGATTGGAGTAAAGATTATACTTGAATGAGTAATTGAATTTAGATTGGATTCGAACTCGAATTGAATTTCTAATGGTTTCAGACTAAATTTGCATTGGATTTGCAATAGATTTCGATTAAAATTTTATTGTATTTTGGAGTATATTTCATTGGCTATGGCTAGATTTTATTTATTTCATTGGATTTGGTTAGATTTGGATTTTAATTGTACTTGGATTTGATTTCGATTTGATTTGGATTTTATTTGGACTATTTTTTTATTTGATTTGAATTGTATTTAGATTGAATTGGGATGAGATTTTGATTGGACTTGGATTTAAATAGAGATTTGGATTGACGTTGGATTGGATTTGGATTGTATTAAATTAAGATTAGATAAGATTAGATTTGAATGAGAGATTTAATTTGGCTAGATTTAATGAAATGGGATTTAGATATGATTACGCCTATTAAATTTGGCTCAGATTTGGATACAAAGTTTAATTTGGATTCGATTGGAATTGGCTTTGAATTGATTTTCGACTTGATTTGGTTTGAGTGTTTGATTTGAGTTGGATTTGGATTGCATTGGATTGGATTGGACTAAAATTTAAATTGGTGATCTGAAGCTTTTTCGGCTTCATTGTGTTATGTTTCAAATAATTTTTGCACAAACTTTTCATGAAATTTTGAATTATACGTTCACTACATTCCTGTAGAGTAGATGAGGAGAAGAATGTAGTAGATAAGATCAGGTCTACTTCATTGTGTTATTTGATTTCAGTTATTATACAAATAGAATATACTCTTTTGCAGTATATTTCTTTAAAATGTGTAGCGAAACGACAATCGGTTTGAAAGTTGGTGATGAACGGTCGAGATTAGGGAAATTCCCCGTCGTGTCATTACAGAGGGCTCTCATACAAATAAAACGTTCAATTTCTGCATAACTCGAGAACAAATCGAGCAAATAGATCCAAATTTGGCACGTGAAGCTTGGAAGGAAGCTATGTTTCGGTGGTGGTTCGAAACCCCTTCAGGAAAAAAGGAACATTCGAAACAGAAATTTCTGCATAGCTCGAGAACTAATCAGAGAATAAAACAATTTTAGATGAAGAAAAGTACGTCGTGGCTGCTAGTAACGTATAAATAACAATGTTAATAAGTTTTTGGGCTGAAAGTCTCCTTATTAAAGACAATAAAAAAACAATGTTAATAACATTATAATACAATTTGTTGTTAGAATGCTATTTTATGTAATGAATAACATAAGAATGACAAAACCTAATATCACAGCAAAATTAGTTAGTATCATGTTATTTGTTTGTTATTCACCTCTTCTCGGAAAATATCTCTCTACAAAACGATGTATTATCGCTGAACTAAAGATTAATTTGCGTGATGAGACAACGTTACATCCAACATTACCTCCTGTTACCCATTACCCTGTCAATTAAATTTCCGAAGATTCATCTGAATCCAATTACTTCCATGCCAGCAGAACCTCCCCACAAGCTATACAATAATTTCTGTTGACATCCTTTAAAATCTGAATTTGTTAGATTCCTGTCTAAGGCTGCTTTTTCATCGATTTAATATTATTCAATGAGGTGCTAAGTAGCAGGATTATTAGAGATATTAAAACATAATAATCATAATTATAATGATTAAGCATGGATGGTTATACGGCAACCGATACTGTTTCAATGCATATTTAACTCTGGCTTGTCTTTTCGTTTTCGTCTGTAATGTTAACTCGCTATGATTGACTTGACCATACGAATACCGATTGGTGTAGGAGTATGATTATTCAATTATATAGACATTAATATCTCGCGTGTGGATCACGTCAGAAAGATATTAGATGCGACTCGAGTGAGAAGTGCATTGGCTTGGGATAGTTGACAAGTATTCTGTCGTTATTATTTGAAGTCACGGACAGATGATTAATTATTGGAAGCACGCGTGGAATGTTGACCGGGAAATGCTTACGTTATTTCATTATTTGCAACTCATAATTCACTTTTATTCAAATGTTTTTAAACATTAATAAGCATTTTTTTCCTTCTCCTTTATATTAGTACATATTGAGTTCAAATCCCTTTAAATGAAGTGTTGTCGATTCACAGCATAAAGTATTGAGATGTGGATTAAGCACATTCACTTCACAGATATAGCAGGTATTTATATTATAAAACTACAAGGACTCGGATCACAGTCAATTTTCGGGCCTTTGAAGAACCTCACATGAAACGTCCTAGGAAATCGACTCGTATGTATCATACCCGTATCAACTGCCATTGCTAATTTCTCTGGTGCAGGACAATGAGGAAGACTATCTCGGATAGGTACTTCCTACAAGGTCTGTCGCGGCTCAGTTATAGTCCACGTGATATACTCAAATGAACTTTGCATAAAAGCATTAATTGGTAACAAAATTTCGACAAACATGCGAGTGATGGCAGAATATCATTCCCATAATTTAAAGTTTTGTTCGTGGAATTCTAGAAGCATACATTGTTCGACTGAATATATCCCAAATGAATAATGTTACACACTTACATTTCGGGCATTTCGGGGTGCAAGTCGAATACGTTTGCGGTGGCCATGACTACTGCCGTGCCACATTTTCAGATTGCAACGCTGTTGCACCATCACCGTTGTGGAACACCATTCGCTCGCACTTTCTCGACTGCACCAGACGGAATTGTTCGATAAATTGGAACCATTCTTCCTGCCGTTGGCAGTCGGCGAATAAAAGGGACCGTGCAAGAATAAGGAGGAAATTGCCTTTGATTCAGATGGAAAATCAAAAGAATCCGACTTGTATCCGATCGGTCTTCGGGCCATAGGGAAACCAAACGGAACGTGCACTGTTTGTCGATGACAGCAGCTTGCCAGTGTTTCTTATAAATACAGAAAACTCCATAGATAAGCGAAAGCGTGGCTTGTCGTGGAAAATGATTTATGAGTAGCTCATTGATTTATGTGAATTGCAATGGTAACGTGTAACGTCACACTCGTTTGTCTAAATTAGCCGACAACTGGCCATACTTTCCTTCTATCAGCGTATCTATTGAATCTACAGTGTCTCTAATATTCCGCCCTAAAGCCTGCAATGAGTAATTGTGGAACTTGGTGTGAATGATGCTACAAAAAGCAGTTGGAATTTTCGTTTTCCATGCAATTCATGTGTTGGTGGTTAATA